>NW_022436976.1:15568561-15683564 GCF_009761245.1 Sapajus apella | reverse complement strand
AAAAAAAAAAAAAAAAAAAAAAAAAAAAATTACTCTGTTAAATTTCTATGAGTTTCTCAATACTTATTCTTAACTTCTGACCTGTAACAAATAGTTCTCTGATGGGTACTGATGTCCAAACTACACAGTGAGTAGCATTATCCTGTAAAATAGTATTGTCGAGACCAGCTCCCAATACATCAATGTGGGTTTAAGATCTCTCAAAGTGATTCAGTAGTTGGTGAAAAAGAACGAGAGACAAGGAAAAAGTTTTCCTTAAAGCTGGGTCCAGAGGAGACACCACATAATGCTGCTCCATGGATTTCTGACATTCCCCTGAAAACCTCAGTTTTTTATTATGCTCTTTCAATAGGGGAGAGGGAGTGAGGTTACACAAAGTTGCAGAGATAATTATACAAAAAGAATACATTTGCAAAAACTGGTGCATAAAAATCACAACGTGGTATTATAAAAGCAGAACAATGTAAAGATAACTTTCTGTGTGTCAGCATAGAAATCATACACCTTAGCAAGAATATAGGTTAAACATAAACTTATGATTATCAGCAAGAACATATTGGGCTCACAGCTGCAGGGGGAACAGGATCTGACACAGGACAACCAGCCTGACCACAAAGCTGCAAGAGGAGAGGGCCTCCATGCAGGACTGGAGGAGCAGTGGGAGAAGAAAGACTTTTACATCCTTATCTCAACCACAGAGGTTTTTCCTCAGGACAGATGCCCCTCATGCATCCGTTTATAGGCTGTCCATAAGGGTCGCATTCCCTTTCCAGGGCCATAATCAATATCCCTTTCCTGGGAAAGGAACCTAGGTAATAAACCTCTCCATTACATGTCCGTTTATAGGCTCCCTGTAACGAGAAACCTATTAAGTGATGTCATCTCTCTCCAGCAGTCAAGCTATGTGGTTAGTCCCTTTGACAGAGTTCCTGTTTTTACCAGAACAGCTCAGCAGAGCCAAAGTTACAAGTTGTAGCTCAGCATTTCACATTATTCTTCATTTTCTCAAATATAATCAATACAGTAAGTAACAAGCATCACAAAGCAAATAACTCATTTCAGGGAAACCAAATTCTAAGAGAATTTACAAGTTAAAAATCAACAACAATTTCTTCTTGTTATTTCAGATAGCTGGGGTTTTGCCAATTCTTCCAGAAGCCTGGGGTTGCTCAGTCACCACAGGGGGGTCCAGAGTATTCCCAGTAAAATAGGGATTATTATTTCCATTTTTTGTTTAAGAACAAATCAAAACAAAAGCAGAGGACTGGATAAGTAAAGTAGCTTACTTGCTTTTTTTTTTTTTTTGAGATGGAGTTTGCTCTCATCACCCAGGCTGGGGTGCAATGGCCCAATCTTGGCTCACTGCAACCTCTGCCTCCTGGGTTCAAGCCATTTTCCTGCCTCAGCCTCCCAAGTAGCTGGGATTACAGGTGTCTGCCACCACGCCCAGATAATTTTTGTAGTTTTAGTAGAGACGGGGTTTCGCCATGTTGGCCAGACCCACCTCGGCCTCCCAAAGTGCTGGGATTATAGGCATGAGCCGCTGCGACCATCCCAGCTTATTTGCGTTTATTCAGATAATGAATGGCAAAGACCAAATTTGTATCCAGGGTTGATTCCAGGTTCTGAAGTTTTAAATAAGCATAATATAATAATACTGTTCTATTATGGTTTGACAAAAATTCTAAACCTGTGCTGCCCACTAACTGCTAGGCACACGTGGCTATTTAAATTTAAATTGATTTAAATCATATAAAACTAATGTTATGTCTTCAGTGACATTTCAAGTACTGAAAAGCCACGGATGACTAGTGGCTACCATATTGGATAGTACAGATAGCATTTGCATCCTCAGAGAACATTCTATAGGACTGTCCTGCTCTAGAATATCAATAATTTATCTTAGAGATCATTTGTTTAACTTAAAAGTTAGTATTAGATACTTTTGGGTTGCCTGGTTGGCACACAACGAGACTCCCTCCCTCTTCAAGAAATTTCCCTTTCATCCCTAAATAATAAAATAAAGCAGCTTTTATCTTTCATGACTCTCTGACCCCCATCTCATCAGTCATGGCTGATTGAACCAGCTAAAGTCAAGCCAGATAAATTTGCCTTCTATCTTTAGGAGATGATATATAGAGATTATAAAGTAATTTACTTTGGTGAAAAAGTAATCATAATTTATTAATTTGCCAATTAGATAATCCCAATTATGTCTTTTTTGGGTTTTTTTTTAAGACACAGTCTCACTCTGTTGCTCAGGCTGGTGTGCAGTGGCTTGATCTCCGCTCACTGCAACCTCTGCCTCCCGGATTCAAGTGATTCTCATGCCTCAGCCTCCTAAGTAGCTGGGATTACAGGTGCACATCATCACACCTGGCTAATTTTTTGTGTTTTTAGTAGAGGTGAGGTTTTGCTAAGTTGGCCGGGCTGGTCTCGAACTGCAGACCTCAAGTGATCCACCCACCTCAAACTCCTGAAGTGCTAGGATTACAGGTGTGAGCCACCATGCCTGACCCCAATTATGTCTTGAGAAAAAATAATAATAAAAGCCTATGAAGAAAAATTGGACCTAGGGTCTCACAGAATACTCAGTCTCAGGCAAAACAACTATAGTCAAGAGATGAGGCTGCATTGCAATAACATGGCGGTTTATAGCACTCTGTGGATCAGATAAAGGAGGGGTCATTACCAAGGAAGAGGAAATAGTCATGAGCTTTGTACATACACCTATAGCCAATAAGGGGTGTGTACTTACTACTTACTAAACGTTTTTTTTTGAGACAGAGTCTCACTCTGTCACCCAGGCTGGAGTGCAGTGATGCAATCTCAGCTCACTGCAACCTCTACCTCCTGGGTTCAAGTGATTCTCATGCCTCAGCCTCCTGAGTAGCTGGGATTACAGGCATGAGGCACCATGCCCAGCTAATTTCTGTACTTTTAGTAGAAACCAGGTTTCACCAGGTTGATCAGGCTGGTCTCCAACTCCTGACCTCAAGTGACCCACCAGTCTTGGCCTCCCAAAGTGTTGGGACTATAGACGTGAACCACCACACCTGGGCTACCTACTAAACATTTTTAAATTTTACATGCATTATTTCATCCAAAGATCCAAAGAATCCCAAGTTTACAAACAAAAGAATTGAAAGCAACTGAGACTTAACAGAGTGTTAGGGCATAGTTAAAAGCCTTGATGGTTGCTGAAACTTCATACTACAAGAAAAGTAGTGTACAATACCATCAACCATTGAATGGGAAAAATCAATGAAAATTCATAACCTTACAAAGAAATGCCATTTTCCATTTCTACACTAAAAGTTGCCCAGTAGCTATAGCAGTTGTAGCACTTTCGCCTACCATCAAAAATCATGTGTGCTCTTAACAGCCCAGATTTTTGTCCCCTATGTTATTCTAGGGGAAAAAAAATAAGATTCCATAGAGGGTGACTGATTCTAAGTCTTAGGTAGGAAAAAAAATTGAAATTCATTTATCTTTCCATCCATCTGTCTTTTAATAGTATAATTAAAAATCAAGGATAATTTCTGAAATTGTAGTGACAAAGTTTAAAGGTCAAAGGAGCCATCTTAAAGTAGTTCCCACTCACCACATTTGAGTATCAAAATTAATATTATTATTGTTAATTGGAACAAATTGAGTATATAAAGCTCATGAATTACTAATTATACTGGAAAAATAAAGACTAGTATAATATGTGCAAAAGGTAGTTTTAATATAAAAGTGTAAATATAATAGGAGATATTTAATTTTTACTGATTTTTTTTTTGAGATGGGAGTTTCGCTTTGTTGCCAATGCTGGAAAGCAATGGCACGATCTCAGTTTACTGCAACCTCCGCCTCCCAGGTTTGAGCAATTCTCCTGCCTCAGCCTCCTGACTAGCTGGGATTACAGGTGCTTGCCACCACACTTGGCTAATTTTTGTACTTTTAGTAGAGACGGGGTTTCACCATGTTGGTCAGGCTGGTCTCGAACCTTGACCTCATGATCCACCTGCCTCGGCCTCCTAAAATGCTGGGATTACAGATGTGAGCCACTATGCCCAGTCAATTTTTACTGATATTAATATAAACAGCAGACATTAATATGTAGGCGTTTTAGAACAGGTGGATAAAGGTGATAAAGAGAAGAAAAAAATACATGTATTTTATGTATGCTTCTGTTTATAAAATATAGGTGGTTAGCTTTTTCTATCTGTATAAGCAAGATATAACATACATAGAGAACTCTAAATGACCCAAATAATTCCCAAAAAAGTAGATGCTATGTCAGAATCAAATAGACTGATCAGCCCCATTGGTAATATATGATAACCAAGCAGATAGTAGATTTAGCAAGTGATTAGTACTAGTGGTCATAATAACTGCTTTGAAGGGAATTCAGATAATATTCCAAAATATTATATAACTGTCCAAAATATAAGAATTAACTGAAAGGTTGATCTTCTGGTAGATAAAATCTTTAGAAGACCTTTAGATGGCCCTGTTCACTGAATTATAAATGAGATTCTGATATGGCCTATAAAGTTTCCAATATTTGTATCAGATCAGATCCAGTAAATTACAATGGGATCATCTTACAGAGCAGAGTGGGTCAGTGGTTATGTGAACAGGGAATTGTCATTTACAGCCAGTTGGCTTGTGCTTAAACTAACTTCTTTAGGCAAGTTATTTGACTTTTCTGCATCTCAGATTCCTTATCTATAAAAAAATTATAGTAGTTTCCACTTTGTATGGTTATTGTGAGGATTAAATGAGTGAATACATATGAAGCACTTACAACAATGCTTTGCACATAGTACGTGTTAACTATTACGATTTCTGGGAAAGACCCAGACATTTTACTGAAAACGATGAAATCTGTATAACCATGTGTATTTACAGCTTCATTGAGAAGACTCATGAAGATTTATTTTAAAAAGTGCACAATTTGAATTACTTACAGCTAAAAAAAACTAAGCAAGGCTGGGAGCAGTGGCTGACACCTGTAATCCCAGCACTTTGGAAGCCCGAGGAGGGCAGGAGTTCAAGACCAGCCTGACCAACATGGAGAAACCTTGTCTCTACCAAATAATGCAAAATTACCTGGGCCTTGTGGTGCATGCCTGTAATCCCAGCTACACGGGAGGCTGAGGCAGGAGAATCACTTGATCCCAGGAGGCAGAGGTTGCAATGAGCTGAGATTGCGCCATTGCACTCCAGCCTGGGTGACAGAGAGAGAATCCATCTCAAATAAACAAAGACAAAAACAAGCAAATGGCTGGGCACAGTGGCTCATGCCTGTAATCCCAGCACTCTGGGAGGCTGACGTGGGCAGATTACTTGAGGTCAGGAGTTCCAGACCAGCCTGGCCAACATGGCAGAGCCTGTCTCTACTGAAAACATAAAATTAGTCCGGCGTGGTGGTAGGCACCTGGAATCCCAGCTACTCAGGAGGCTGAGGCAGGAGAATTGCTTAAACCCAGGAGGAGGGGGTTGCAGTGAGCTGAGATAGAGCCACCTCACTCCAGCCTGGGTGACAGAGCAAGACTCTGTCTCAAAAAAAAAAAAAGTGCTTCTGTCTAATGTCTGTCTAATGACCATGCCTTGAGTATGAGTTCCCTTGGACTATACAAGACTCTATCTTGTCCAAGAATCAGTGAACCTCAACTGATATGAGATCCTTGAAGCTTTTGGCAGTGCAGAGAGGTGAAAAGAATATGCTAAGTTTATTGCAACCTTAGAGAGTGTGAAAATAATAATTGGCAAACAAATGCAACACCTTATTGAACTGGTGTTAGAACTCACTCAGTGAATAACAGACCACCACTCCAAATTCCAGTACTAGTGGCTAACTGAGAGGATAGTGTCATTTTTTCAGTTGTTGGCATGCCTTTCGAAGGTCTCTCTTTCAGGGATCTTTCCCCATCTTGGATAACTTTCTCAGGAGATAGCTCCCCTACTCTCCAACCCTCTAGCCTTCTTCCTTCTTCTCTGCTTTCCAAAAAAGTCACTGTCAGGAATTTCAGAGTAATTAGGTAGTGGGTTGAATTGATCTTTTACAATAATTCTTTATCTAGGCAAAATGTGCTTGGTTGATCTTACCTGAAATCTTACGGTACATAAGATTTAAGTCCCGGAAATTTCAGGGACTTAAAGGAAACAAAAATGACAATGACACCCAAAGAAACAAAGTAAAAAGATTTCACAGTAGCAGCCCTTAGCCTACATCACAGGACTCTAAAAAATCAGTGGGTAACTTTTCCTTAACTTGGGAATCTTCATTGTTCTTTGTAGAAATAAAACTGTTACTCTCATTCAGTTATTGACCAGCCTTTACATCGTGGATCTGGACTGTGGATTCTGTACTAAAAATACATGTAAGTTTTAACTAAGTCAGTCTCCTGTAATTGTTCACTACCTGCCGATGAACCCTGCCTTCCACTTACAGTTGCCTCTGGGAATGTATACAGGATCTGTCCCTTAAATAGTTTGTCCTTCTACTAGTTTTTTTCTCTTTTTCTTTTCTTTTTTTTTTTTTTGTGGTGAATCTTTAACTTTAGGCCAAATTCTCACTTCCGCTTTGTCTTTTGCAGCCTATCGTCATCCAGGACCTTGAAACTAAGGTCTGCTTTCCACTAGCTGTTGTATCTTTCACTGGTCTTATTAGTGATTCCAAGTTTATGGCAACATTTATTGAGGTATTACTACAAAGGCTTTACCTATATTAACTCATTTATTCCTTATAACAACCCTATGATTAGATACCATGATTACCTTCATTTAAAGTTCAGTAAAATCACACAGGGAGGGGAGCACTACACACTGAGGTCAGTTAGGGGGAAATAGGGGAGGGACGGTGGGGGGTGGGGAGCTGGGGAGAGATAGCAAGGGGAGAAATGCCAGATGTAGGTGATGGGGAGGAAGGCAGCAAATCACACTGCCACGTGTATACCTATGCAACAATTTTGCATGTTCTTCACATGTACTCCAAAACCTAAAATACAATAAAATAAATAAATGGGGAAAAAAAATAAAAAATAAATAAACAAAAAGTTCAGTAAATTGTACTTTATGATTAAAAAAAAAGGTGTACATGCTAGGACCAGGTTTGGGCTGGGCAGTCTGGGTTCAGAGCAATGTGCTTATTATTGTCTTCACACCAGCAAGATTCAGTCTATTCTGCTATAGCATATGTGTATAACAACGATTAGCTAATACTCAATTGGCATATAAGACACCTGTCAGTATGATTTGAAAGTTGAATAAATTCAGAGCAATTTTTTTGTAGGCAAAAGGAGCTGTATAACAATAATAGAATTAAAACCTATTGCAGGAGTGATAAAATACCCTCAGCTTGGATTCTGCGCGAGTAGGAATGCTTTCAGCTCTATTTTAAGAAATAGAAAAACGAGTACTTGGTTTCATAGCTCTTTCCCAGACGGGTGCACCTCTAGCTTTGCTGAACTATCAGCTTGTAGAGGTTGTACTTCCTCCCCTGCATACCTTTACAGCTGCCCTTCTAGCTCAGTGTTCTTCCATCTACACTGTCTTCACACCTGCATGCCAGCATTTTGACTCTATTGCTTTTGTGCATTTTTAGTATCTCCTGAAGCAGTCTCCAGATACATTGAGCTGCCTACTTGACCATCCAAAGTTTCTTTGGGGAGGAGGGTGGAGGGGGGACCAGTTGTTTTTTTGTTTTCTGATAGTAGTTTGGCCACAGATTTGCACAGGTTTTGAGTGGTCTTCCCCAATCTTGTTTTGCTATTTTTATTGCACAATATTGCAGATTGGGAGGCTTATCAGTGGTATATACATCACACATAGGTTATTGCATCAACTCAAACATCCCGAATTAATCATCATTCCAAGCTTGTTATTATCATACCAAGCTTAGCATTTTCATCATAATAAATAAATTTTATGGGGTCAAGGCACTAGACTTATTCATAATAAAAAGTGATATAAATTTACTTTTTTTTTTTTTTTTGAGACGGAGTTTCACTCATGTTACCCAGGCTGGAGTGCAATGGCGCGATCTCGGCTCACCGCAACCTCCGCCTCCTGGGTTCAGGCAATTCTCCTGCCTCAGCCTCCTGAGTAGCTGGGATTACAGGCACGCGCCACCATGCCCAGCTAATTTTTTGTATTTTTAGTAGAGACGGGGTTTCACCATGTTGACCAGGATGGTCTCGATCTCTTGACCTCGTGATCCACCCGCCTCGGCCTCCCAAAGTGCTGGGATTACAGGCTTGAGCCACCGCGCCCGGCCCCTTAAATTTACTTTTAAAAAAGGTTTTTGGCCTGGCGCAATGGCTCACACCTGTAATCCCAGCACTTTGGGAGGCTGAGGTGGGCGGATCATGAGGTCAAGAGATTGAGATCATCCTGGCCAACCTGGTGAAATCTTGTCTCTACTAAAAATACAAAAAATTAGCTGGGTGTGGTGGTGTGCACCTGTAGTCCCAGCTACTTGGGAGGCTGAGGCAGGAGGATGAATTGAACCCAGGAGATGGTGGAGGTTGTAGTGAGCTGAGATTGCACCACTGCACTCCAGACTGGTCACAGAGTGAGACTCTGTCTCAAAAAACAAAAAAAAAAAAAGAGAAGAAAAGAAAATAAAAAAGGTTTCTGCAAGTAAAATGTTTAAAATCTACTAGCAAAGAGAAAACATGTACATTAAAAACATCAATAGTAAGGTTGTTAGTGATAGCCAAACAGGACAGCTAAGCAAATTGTATGGTACCTTTATGATATTGTGGGAGAAACACTAAACTTATAATCAGGCAACCTGAATTTGTAGCTAGACTATCACTTGCTTTGTGACCCTGGAAAAACACATGAACTTTATAAGCACGAGTTTTCTCAGCTTTAAAACAGGAATAAGGCTAGGCATGGTGGCTCATGTCTGTAATCCCAACATTTTGGGAGGCACATTTAGGTGGATCACTTGAGGCCAGGAGTTCAAGACCAGCCTGGTCACATGGCAAAATCTCATCTCTACAAAAAATAGAAAATAAAATTAGCCAGGTATGGTGGTGCAGGCCTTTGGTTCCAGCTACTTGGGAGACTGAGGCATGGGAACTGCCTGAACCCAGGAGCTGGACGTTGCAGTGAACCGAGATCATCCCACTGCAATCCAGCCTGGGCAACAGAGACAGACTGTCTCAAAATAATAACAACAATAATAAAATAAAAATAAATAAAACAGGACTAATACAAAAAATAATTTAAGAACTTGAAAACAGGAATAATAATACCTGTTTTGCAGAATTTTGCAAGAATTAAATAGAAAATATATGTCAAAGTGCCTGACACTTTCAATGCAGGCACTGAATAAATGTTAATTTCTTTCTTTCTCTCAAACACTACATAAACATCATTCAGGTGTCTCAGCATTTGTTTCTAAGGGCTGTACATAAATATAGTTGGTCATTATTTTGTAGTAATTAAGGGTATGCTATAGATCTGTGCCTTCAATTCTCAACAATGAAGTCATCACTAAGTCAAGCAGGGTTTTTGACCACTGGGAAGTCAAAGTTGTGTCCTTCTGCCTCTGTCCCATTCTTCCCATTCTTCTTGGTTTTTGTTCTTTGTTTTTAATTACCGCTTTATTGAGATATAATTTACATACCATATAATTTGTTCATTCAATGATTCGTATATTCATATAATTGAGAATCATCACCACAATCAACTTTAGATCTTTTTTTTTTTTTTTTTTTTTTTGAGATGGTGTTTTGCTCTCATCGCCCAGGCTGGAATGCAGTGGTGCAATCTCAGCTAACTGCAACCTCTACCTCCTGAGTTCAAGTGATTCTCCTGCCTCAGCTTCCTGAGTAGCTGAGATTGCAGGCATCCACCACCACGCCTGGCTAATTTTTGTATTTTTAGTAGTGGTGGGGTTTCGCTATGTTGGCCAGGCTGGTCTGGAACTCCTGGCCTCAGGTGATCTACCCACCTCGGCTTCCCAAAGTGCTAGGATTACAGGCATGAGCCACTGGGCCCAGCTAAGGCCAATTCTTACTGAGCAGTGACTCAACATGCAACCAGAAAGGAATCTGGTGAACAGCTATCCTGATGACCAATAAAACTGACTCACATATGATATTCAATATGTATATATAACACTTTAGTGACTCCCAAAGAAATATCCATTTCCCACCTGTATATCTAACCTGAAATAGAGATGGGAAGTATACAGCTCTATCTACTTGTTTTTCTTACTCAATTCTTTAATTTTTCTGTAATTTTTATAGGTAGATCAAGTATTATGGATAAGCATTAACATTTGGAATCACAAGACCTGGGTTTGAGTTTGGACACATTCATTTACTTATTGGTTGTATAAAGTCAAGCAAGCTATTTAACTGCTTTGAACCTCAGCTATCCATCTGTATCATGAGATCATGTTAGTACTAATCTCAAAGGATTGGTGTACAGATTATATGACATAATGTGCATGAGAATTGTTTGAAAATTGAAAGTACTATACAAATGGCTAGGATTTAAAAATTATTATTGCTATCATCTGCACTTTAAAAAAGCTATGAATATCAATACAGAACAATACTCATTTTTCCACTTTGATGACACAATTTTTTTCAACTAAGTTAATAGCTCATTTCTACTGTTTCATTTGACAAGAATAATTGCGTTCCACAATGAACCAAATTATTCCTCCCTCGACAAATATAAAATGTACTACTGCATTTTCTTTTAAAAAATTAATTTTTAATAGTCTACACCCTTGTTATCTGATGCACTATTATATTCTTAATTGGTAAGTATTGAGGAAAAAAATAAGTTTATCTTTTTTTGTCGTTGGCCCACACTAGTCTTCTTTTGAGGTGAATGGGCCTGAGACAGCCAGGTAGAGCAAGTGAGCAGTTTTAAATGAGCTTGCCTTCTAACTGCAGCGCACTCTATTGTGACTTTCTTCCTTTCTTTCTTTCTCTCTCTCTCTCTTTCTTTTTGTTCTTTCTTTCTTTCTCTTTCTTTCTTTCTTTCCCTCCCTCCCTCTCTCTCTCTCTCTCTCCTTTCTTTCTTTCTTTCTTTCTTTCTTTCTTTCTTTCTTTCTTTCTTTCTTTCTTTCTTTTTTTCTTTCTTTCTTTCTTTCTTTCCTTCCTTCTCTTTCTTTCTTTCTTTCTTTCTTTCTTTCTTTTCTTTTTGAGACAGAGTTTCACTCTTGTTGCCAAGGCTGGAGTGCAATGGCATGATCTTGGCTCACTGCAACCTCTGCCTCCTGGGTTCAAGCAATTCTACCTCAGCCTCCTGAGTAGCTGGAATTACAGGCATGCGCCACCATGCA
The DNA here is from genome assembly GCF_009761245.1 of Sapajus apella. Taxonomy (NCBI): domain Eukaryota; kingdom Metazoa; phylum Chordata; class Mammalia; order Primates; family Cebidae; genus Sapajus; species Sapajus apella. Next base: position 15,672,256 of record NW_022436976.1, on the reverse strand, counting down.
CAGCCGTTTTTTTTGTATTTTTAGTGGAGACGGGGTTCCTTCATGTTGGTCAGGCTGGTCTCAAACTCCCGACCTAAGGTGGTCCACCTGCCTCAGCCTCCCAAAGTGCTGAGATTACAGATGTGAGCCACCGCGCCCAGCTGTGACTTTTTCTTTCTTTCTTTTTTTTTTTTTTTTTTTTTGAGACGGAGTTTCGCTCTTGTTACCCAGGCTGGAGTGCAATGGCGCGATCTCGGCTCACCGCAGCCTCCGCCTCCCAGGTTCAGGCAATTCTCCTGCCTCAGCCTCCTGAGCAGCTGGGATTACAGGCATGTACCACCATGCCCAGCTGATTTTTTGTATTTTTAGTAGAGACGGGGTTTCGCCATGTTGACCAGGATAGTCTCGATCTCTTGACTTTGTGATCCACCCCCCTCGGCCTCCCAAAGTGCTGGGATTACAGGCGTGAGCCACTGCGCCCGGCCCTCTTTTTTTTTTTTTTTTTTTTTTTAAAGACGGGGTTTCACCATGTTGGTCAGGCTGGTCTTGAGCTTCCTACCTCAGGTGATCGGCCCGCCTTGGCCTCCAAAGTGTTTGGATTACAGGCGTGACCACACCCGGCTGACTTTTTCTTTAGACCAGAAAATTGATGAACATTTGAATTTTTCTTTCTTTTTTACTTTTTTTTTTGAGACAGAATCTTGCTCTATCTCCCAGGTTAGGGTGCAGTGGCGCTATCTCAGCTCACTGCAACCTCCGCCTCCTGGGTTCAGGCAATTCTCCTGCCTCAGCCTCCTGACTAGCTGGGATTACAGGCGTGCACCACCATACCCGACTAATTTTTTGTTCTTTTAGGAGTGACGGGGTTTCACCAGACTGGCCAGGCTGGTCTCGAACTCCTGACCTTGTGATCCACCCACCTCAGGTTCCCACAGACGTGAACCACCACCTCTGGCTGAACATTTGAAATTTTATATATCTCAGCAGACACAGAACCTGCAAGCCCTTTGATCTTGGTTCTCCCAGCTTCTAGCATTCTGAGAAATAAATTTCTGTGTTTCATAAACTACTCAGTCTATGGTATTTTATTACAGTAGCCTGAGCAGACATGGAGCCCAAGCAGACTAAGATATAGGGTCACTGTTGAATGCCCCAGATGTTTGAGGTCTTTACACCCTGGTATGAACTTAGATGTCTCCCAGGATTATGAGCTCTGGGAACTGCTCAGCTTTCAGCTACCTAGCAATTGTTCTTTACCTAGCCTTGCGGAGTATCAACAATGCATGTACAGCTTAGTTTTCCATCAAAGACGCGAGGAAATGTCTTCTACAGATTTGCAGAGCTCTTCCTCTGAATAATTTCTTCCCCTCTGGTACTCTGCCAGGACCCTGGATTCTGATCGCTGCCTCCTCAACTAAAGGAGACCATCATGCCCTGCTTGGGATCCCTTTCCTGTACTGTGGTCTGGAAAGTTTCTCCAGGCAGAAAGCCAGATGACAGTAGGGTTCATCCTGTTTGTTTCCCTTTTCTAAGATATCATAGTTCTGCATTGTTTGTTGTCGAAAATAGTTTTTAAAAACCGTATTTTGTCCAGTTTTCTAGTTGTTTATGGCAGGACAGAAAGTCAGATACCAGCTACTTTGTCATTGTTGGAAGCCAAAGCCCAATTCTCTTCTTTGGAAATGCATTTTCATTTGAATACCATAAACGATTTTCAAGTTCTTTTTGAAAGTTTGTGGGAGCATGCTGTTAAACCAAATGAAGTCAGTCCTTAGGGGATCCTCTGGGTCTCCATGGAGTGTTTCCTCACTGCAGAGTCACTTATTTTCTAGGCCAGGGCTGTTCAATGAAACTTTCTGTGATGATGAGAATGTTCTCTCTCCAGCTGTTCACTACAGTAGCCATTACTCACATGTGGCTGTTGAGCTTTGAAATATAGTTAATGCAATGAAGGAACTGAATTTTAACTTTTTTTCATATTATTAATTTAAATTTGAATAACTACACATAGCTAGTGGCTGCTGTTTGGACAGCAGAGATATAGAAAATTATTTGCTGTGTTTTAGAACCAAGTTGTCACCCCAAGGCCCTTTTGCTATCAGCTGCAGCTGAACACACTTTCTGATTTTCTAGTTCTAAACTTTTCCCCAATCTCTTTCATTAGAATACTGTCCCTACTCCTCCATATCTATTAAAATTCTACCTATCCCTGAGATTAGGATTTGTGAATTCCTTCTTTCCTTCCTTTTCTCTTCCCTCCTCCTTCCCTTCCCTTCCTTACCCTTTTCTCCCTCCATCCCTCCCTCCCTCCCTTCCTTCCTTCATTCCTTCCTCTCTGCTTACTTCCTCTCTCCTTCCCTCTCTTCCTGCCTTCATTTCTTTCCATCTTCCCCATTAACAAGCAGTTGTTGAGAACTTACTTTGTGCCAGGCCCTGCCAGATTATGAAGATGAACAGATACTAATATATCATCTATGACCTCCAGGATATCTGAATCCAATAAGAAAGGGAAATACACAGACAAGTAAATTATAATATAGTTTAGTAAGTGCAACAATAGAAACAAATAAAAGATTAAGAAATAACATCTGTGTGTGTTTGTTGTAGGGTGCTTGTAAGGAGGATGGAATTGGGCATGGAGAGAGAAGGCTTGCAGGAGGATAACTTGATGTTGACTGTGAAGTTTGAAACAAAAATTTGAGGCCGCCAGGTGGAAAAATGAAGTAGAGCTTTCCAGGCCAAAGGTGTGAACTAGGAAACATCTCCATCTATTAAGGAGACTATTAGCAGTTTAATATTACTGGAGAGTAAAGTAAGTTTGAATATGAGGAGGAGGAGATGAGTTTTTGGAAAGTTCGAGATTATGAAATGTAAGGAGTAAGCAGAATTGGCCAGGTGAGGTGGCTCACACCTGATTACCCAGCACTTTGGGAGGTTGAGGTGGAAGGATCACAAGTTCAGGAGATCAAGACCATCCTGGCTAACAAGGAGACACCCTGTCTCTACTAAAAAATTAGCCAGGCATAGTGGCATGTGCCTGTAGTCTCAGATAGTTGAGAGGCTGAGGCAGGAGAATCCGTTGAATCTGGGAGGCAGAGGCTATAGTGAGCTGAGATTGAGCCACTGCACCAGCCTGGGTGATGGAATGAGACTCCATCTAAAACAAAAAAAAAAAACCAAGTAAGCAGGATTGACCACTTTTTTGATATTATCAAGGATCCTTGACTATATTGTGTCAGTGGAAGAGAATATTGAAGGCTTTTAATCACAGGAGTGAGAGAGAAGCTAGACAGAAGGCTGTTGCAATAGCTTTGATAACAAATAGTGAGGGTTCAAATCAACATAGTGGCAGTAGGAATGAAAAAGAGGAGACTACTGGGAGAGATATGAATGGGACAGAAGACTAAGGAGAGGGTGTCAAATTGGGGGGGCTTAGTTGGCTAATTGGGTGTGGGAGGAAGGAGTGGGAAAAGCCCTGAGTGACTTAGATTTATGACTTTCGTTACTAGATTGGGGGTGATGGTTTCAACCAAGATTCGAAACAATTGCAGTTTTGAGGTAAAGGATGATAAACTCTGTTTTGGACATACTCAGTAATCACCTGGCTATAGAGCCCTAGACTTTAAAAGACATGTCTAGACTGAAGGCAGATAAGGTTATATCTCTACTTCATTATATACAAAGTGAAGCACAGGGCCCTGTATATAGTAGGTACGTTATATACAAAGCCAAGCATAGTGCCCTGGATATAGTAGATATTCAGTAACTATTTTTGACTTGACTTGATTTTTAAAATCAGAATGAGTAAACAGTTGAGACTTCTTGGTAGCATTTTGAATGGGCTTGTAAGCAATATTCTACCTCTTTGGGAGTGTATCTTTGGGGAAACAAATTTGCATTATTATAATAGGTAGCATTTATTTTGCATTTACTATGTGCCAAGTACTGTTCTAAAAACTTTACTTGTATTAATTTATTTAATACAACAACCAAATGTAGAATCAGAGGATTAAATGTGATATATCTCAATTGTTTATCAATTGCTTATCAAATGTGACGTATCTTAAATGTATTCAAATGAATACATTTTGCAATTTATTTAAGGTTTTCATTTTATTCTATACTTGTTCAATGTTAACAAAAGGAATTCCTAGGCTGGGTGCAGTGGCTTATGCCTGTAATCCAAGCACTTTGGGAGGCTGAGGCCGGCGGATCACCTCAGGTCAGGAGTTCAAGAATAGCCTGGCCAACATTATGAAACCCTGTCTCTACTGAAAATACAAAAATTAGCCAGGCGTGGTGGCACATGCCTGTAGTCTCAGCTACTTGGGAGGCGGAGACAGGAGAACTGCTTGAAGCCAGGAGACGGAGATTGTAGTGAGCCGAGATCATGCCACTGCCCTCTAACCTGGACGATAGAGCAAGACTCTGTCTCAAAAAAAAAAAAAAAAAAAAAAAAGGAATTCCTATACTTGGCTTTTAAGATTGTAAGGCATCCCGGTGAACAAGCATAAGTGAAAGAAAGTTATAGAGATAAGGAAGACAGAATTTTTATTTTGAGGCTGCAGAGGACAGAGTTCTGAAAGATAAAACTAGTTTAAGTTACCGATTCTAATAAGGCATTAAGTTGAGAACATTTTCAAAAATATCAGTTTTCTCTTTTCCAGTATAGAGACATGGATGAAAATTTCTACCTTCAACCATCCTGTTCACTTTTCTGTTACTTTAAAAATATCCTCTTAGTATTGATAGAAAAATAAGTTATCGGAGACGCTTGGGCTTCAAATATTATGGCTTTATTATGCAAATGTATCCTTATTTCTCTAAAGCGTTTTCCTTGTTGAATTATTGTTCCACTTGTTAATTGGTTGTCTTGAGTAATAATAATCAAATTAACATCTCTGATTTCCAAAGAAATAAATATTGGTCAGGTTGCTTTTTTTTTTTGAGACGGAGTCTTGCTCTGTTGCCCAGGCTGAAGTGCAGTGGTGCCATCTCGGCTCACTGCAACCTCTGGCTCCCAGGTTGGAGCGATTCTCCTGTCTCAGCCTCCTGAGAAGCTAGAATTACAGGTGCAAGCCACCACACCTGGCTAATTTTTCTATTTTTAGTAGAGACGGGGTTGTGCCACGTTGGCCGGGCTGGCCTCAAACTCCTGACTTTAAGTGATCCACCTTGGCCTCCCAAAGTGCTGGGATTACAGATGTGAGCTGCCTCGCCTGGCAGGTTGCTCTTTTAGACACAAAAACCTCGAAATTTATCCTTTTCTTTTTATGTATAAAAGTAAATTTATGGGTTAATAGATTCCTTGTTTCATTTTATTATGTTTATCTATTAAAAATTCTTTTTTTGATACAGGGTCTCTCTCTGTCACCCAAGCTGAAGGGCAATGGCACAATCATAGCTCACTGCAACCTCAAACTCTTGGGCTCAAGCTAACCTCCTGCCTCAGGCTCCTGAGTAGCTAGGACTATAGGCATGAACCCAGCTAATTTTTAAATTTTTTGTGTAGACAGGGTCTCACTGTGTTGTCCAGGCTGATCTTAAACTCCTGGGCTCAAGCAATTCTACTGTATTGTTGGGATGCCTCCTAACATGTTGGGATTACAGGCGTGAGCCACCCTGCCCAGCTGATTCATTATTTTAAATTGATGTGTGAGAGTCTGTTATAACATCTGTGGTGTACAGATCAGTAATAATTGTTCCTGTGTTTTGTAATTGGAAAAGATCAATAATTTGCCCAACATCACAGAACTAGTAAGGAGTAAAACTAAAATTTGAATCCAGATGTGTTAATTCCAGACATCAGTAGCTCAATCACTATTTTTTTTTTTTTTTTTTAGACAGAGTTTCACTCTTGTTGCCCAGACTGGAGTGCAGTGGTGCGCCGGCTCACTGCAACCTCTGCCTCCTGGGTTCAAGCAATCCTTCTGCCTTAGCCTCTGGAGTAGCTGGGATTACAGGCATCTGCTACCATGCCTGGCTAATTTTTTGTATTTTTAGTAGAGATGGGGTTTCATCATGTTGGCCAGGCTGGTTTCAAACTCCTGACCTCAGATGATCCACCCACCTTGGCCTCCCAAAGTGCTAGGATTACAGGTGCTCAGTCACTATTGTATTCAGCCTCCCTAGAGCAAGACACATACCACCCCATCACAAACAGCCACATAATGAGTACAATTATTAGCAGCTAGAAAACTCTCTGCATTTTATGAGCATCTTCAAAGCTTTTACTCTGAGTGAGACAGGAAGACATTAGAGTCTTAAGAAGGAGTGACATGACTTGACATGTATTAAAAAGATCACTTGGGTTGCAATATTGAGGGTGGAATGTAAGAAGGAGAAATGCGGCCAGTTTGGCTGCTATGATAGTGATCTGGGAAAGAGACAGTGGAAGGCCGTGGAGGTGCTTGTGTCTCTGAGGGTTTAAGTGAAGGAATCAAGCACAATATCAGTTGGGTAATGTCATAATGATACTTTTAAAAAATGACTTTATGGTCTGGGTGCAGTGGCTCATGCCTGTAAACCCAGCACTTTGGGAGGCCGAGGTGGGTGGATCACGAGGTCAGGAGTTCAAGACCAGCCTGGCCAGCACGGTGGAACGCTGTTTCTATTAAAAATACAAAAATTAACTGGGCGTGGTGGTGCACACCTATAATCCCAGCTACTCAGGAGGCTGAGGCAAGAGAATCACTTGAACCCTGGAGGCGGAGGAGGGTGGAATCTGGAAACTGGAGTTTAGTTTCTCCATTCACCGGTTGTGTACCTGGAGCAAGTAACACCAATTCTTTGAACTTCAATATGTTTACTTGTAAAACTGAGATAATTTCTGTTTTCTGGAATGATGTAGAACTCTAGAATAAATAAGCATTCAACAAAAGTAGCTGTTTAGCTATTATTATTAATGTAAGGGTATAACTTTCAGGTAAGAGAAAAGACATTAAGTGGGTGAAGAAAGTTTACGGAGGTAGAAAGGAAAATTAACAGAGTTCAAATCTGTTTTCTATAAATATTTCAAGAAGAGAATACAGAAGCGAGTCCTAGAGAAGCAGTTTGAAAGGGAGTGAGGGGCCAGGCATGCTGTCTAAGGCCTGTAATCCCAGCACTTTGGTGAGCCGAGGCAGGAAGATCGCTTGAATCCAAGAGTTTAAGATCGGCCTGGGCAACATAGTGAGACCCTGTCTCTAATTTTTTCTTTTTTTAAAGAGAGAGAATAGGGAAAACATATAATAGCTATAGTGGTCGTTCAGAGAAGAAACTGACCAACTGTGAACACCTAGAGAAATTTTTAATTGGTTTTAAAATATCAGAGGAAATAGTCAAAGTACTCCTCCTTTCTTTTCTTTCTCATAAAAAATAACTAGTGGAGAGGTCTGGAATTACTATTTATCATTTTCTCAACCTATGTTTTTCTAAACCAGGATTATATATATATATATATGTATATGTGTGTGTATATATATATATATACATGTATATATATATATATGTATATATATACATGTATATATATGTGTATATATATATATACACACACACACATTTTTTATATATATGTATTTAATATAAATATATATATATATATATTTGAGACAGAGTCTTGGTCTGTTGCATAGGCTACAGTGCAGTGACAGAATCTCGGCTCACTGCAACCTCTGCCTCCCAGGTTCAAGTGATTCTCGTGCCTCAGCTTCCAGAGTAACTGGGATTACAGGTGGCATATTTTAAAACCTGTCCAGAGAAGCTCTTTTAAAATTGCTGTTGGCCAGGCTTGGGGTCTTATGCCTGTAATCCCAACACCTGGGAAGGCCCAGGTGGGAGGGTCGCTTGAGGCCAGGAGTTTGAGAACAGCCTGGGCAACATAGAGAGACCCTCCTTCTATAAAAGAATAACAATTAACTAGATGTGGTGGCCCATACCTGTAGTCCTAGCTACTCAGGAGTCTGAGATGGGAGGCTAGCTTTAACCCCAGAGTTTGAAGCTGCAGTGACCTATGACCTTGCCACTACACCCTAACCTGTCACCACAGAGTGATACCCTGTCTCAATAAAAATAATAAATAAATAAATTGTTGTTTCAAGGAAACTGCTACAATAGAAATGGGAGATAGGTGATAGGAGAGGAGGAAGTTAATAGATGTATGAAGAAAAGAGTCTTCTCTTGAATTATTTCATACATAGGGGACAAAGGAAAACTTCCTCTTCACCCTCTGAGAGTTCACTGAAAATCACTGACAAGAGGCAGATTAATGGGAGAAAAGGAATACACATTTATTCGATCATAGTTTTATGTGACATGGGAGCCTTCAGAATGAAGATCCAAAGATGCAGGGGAAACAATCCAATTGTATGCTTAGGTGCAATAAAGTACGGACAGCTGTTTAAAAATATGATTGGAGAAAAAGGTTGTGATCTAATTTTTTTTTAAACAGAGTCTTGCTCTGTCCAGGCTGGAGTGCCGTGTGCAGTGGTGAGATCTCGGCTTACTACAAACTCCGCTTCACAGGTTCAAGCGATTCTCGTGCCTCAGTGTCCTGAATAGCTGGGATTACAGGCATGCACCACCATGCTTGGCCAATTTTTCTAATTTTAGTAGAGATGGGGTTTCGCCATGTTGGCCAGGATAGTCTCAAACTTCTTGACCAGGATAGTCTCAAACTTCTGACCTCAAGTGATCCACCTGGCTTGGCCTCCCAGAGTGCAGGAATTATAGGCCTTAGCCACTGTGCCTGGCCCATGACCTAGTGTTAAGTTGTAAAACACAGCAAAGTCTGTCTATCGAGATTCTTCTTGACCTCTCTGAGCATGCATTTCTTCCTTCTGAGTATGGGACAGAATGCCCTCTGGAATGGGGGTCTTATGATCCACAGTTAAAAAAATATATATATTATTAGATAGTTTTGTTATGGCCAGTTTTTACACAGAAAGACAGGAAGTTACAGTAATATTTTCAGGTTTTATGGCTGGCTTTGGGAAAAGAACGATCTGGTTTCTGTGACCAGCATTAAGGATGAGGCTTTCTAGTTTCTGTGGCTAGCCTCAGGGGAGAATGAAAGGCCAGAGATAGAAGGGCAGACGGTCAGGGAGAGGTATTTCTGAGGACTTCGCTTTCGAGTATCACTTTCTGAGACCCTATACACACTTGGTTTCTTATTCTAAGGCTTCTGTGACCTTTTATCATATTAATCATAGGCATTATGAATTTAAAGATGGCTGATTAAATATATATCTTTACATAGAAAAATTGTGTCAAAATGCATGATATGGTGGGGGAAAAACAGTATTTATTGTGCCATGTAGGCTGTGTTAGACATAACCATGATGAACATTGATGCAAAAATCTTCAATAAAATACTGGCAAACCAACTGCAACAGTACATCACAAAGCTTATCCATCACCATCAAGTAGGCTTCATCCCAGGGATGCAAGGCTGATTCAACATACCCAAGTCTATAAACATAATCCATCACATAAACAGAACCAAAGACAAAAACCACACGATTATCTCAATTGATGCAGAGAAGGCCTTCAACAAAATTCAACAACCTTTTATGCTAAAAACCCTGAATAAACTAGGTATTGACGGAACGTATCTCGAAATAATAAAAGCTATTTACGACAAACCAACTGCCAATATCATACTGAATGGGCAAAAACTGGAAGCATTCCCTTTGAATTCTGGCACTAGACAAGGATGCCCTCTCTCACCACTCCTATTCAATATAGTATTGGAAGTTCTAGCCAGAGCAATCAGGGAAAAAAAAAAAAAAAAAAAGAAATAAAGAGTATTCAAATAGGAAAGGAGGAAGTAAAAAAATATATATATATACCTTTACACAGAAAAATTGTGTCAAAAGACATGATATGGTGGGGGGAAAAACAGTATTTATTGTGCAATGTAGGCTGTGTTAGACACATTGATTTCTTTTCCTAGAGTCTCCTGTTTTCACAGCAAATGTTCTCTCACCCCCATGGTTACTACAGAAGCAGCCATTATTAAAGCTGCCTCATATTACACATTTTATGAAGCTGATTGTTAGCATCTCTTTGAACTCCGCATTCAATGATACCGCACTGGTAGCTTGAAACTAACCACAGTGAAAATATTTACATTTTATATTGGCAAGGGGCAAGAGGCAAATTGACACCTCCTCCCTCTCCACCCCAACAGCCAACTCTTACACATTGTCAGCACATCACTGCACTTTGTGTTCTATAACTGTCCCTTTGGCTGCTTAGTCCCTTTAGCTGGAGTCAGGTGCCACAGAAGTGGGCAGACCAGACCTTTTCCTGCAATTTGTGAAACTGGAACTGAGAATAAAAGCCAGATACTCTCCAGTGGTAGACACAGTAATAAGTAAATCTTACAAGATGTTGCAGAGAAAAGGGGAAATGCATATGCCGATTAGGTCAGAGAGTTAACGACAACAGGCCTACAAAGAGAGAAATAAAAATGAAATAGAAGTACAAAGGTAGGCCAGAAGTGGTGGCTCACACCTGTAATCTCAGCACTTTGGGAGGCTGAGGTGGGTGGATCACCTGAGGTCAGGAGTTCAAGACCAGCCTGGTCATCATAGTGAAACCCTGTCTCTACTAAAAATACAAAGATTAGCTGGGTGTGGTGGTGGGCGCCTGTAATCCTAGCTACTTGAGAGGCTGAGGCAGGAGAATCACTTGAACCACAGAGGTGGAGGCTGCAGTGAGCCGAGATGGCGCTACTGCACTCCAGCATGAATGACAGAGTGAGACTCCCTATTAAAAACAAAAATAAAAAAGTAAGCAGAAATGAGAGGTTGTGAGATAATTTAGCAATGTTTAAGTTCCTCCTGTATTCCTGAAAAGCATCTGCATTTCTATTCGCAGGTTCCACAAGACACTTCATTTTCGTCATAACAAATTCTTCTTTGTGCTAATTTAATTCAAATAAGATTTCTGAACTTTACAAGCCAAAAGAGTCTTAATTAATACGTGGGTCCTCATCTGTTGTTTTGACCTGAAAAGCTCTCAAAATCCCTCATGTGATGGTGCTGAAAACGGTTCCTCTTTGCTGTGGCAGGACTGTTGGCTATCAACTGAGAAGTTGATTGCAGTGCTGTTTCTGTGAATCAGATACAACGAATCCTACCTCTTTGCAATTTGGTCTCTTATTCCTTTTACAAAATAACAAATTCATATTCTCTAACTTTAAAAGTTTCTGTAATTTTTAATTTTAAAATTATCTTCCTATGCCTGAAGTTTTAATCTCCTGTATCATAAATATACCATCTGGATTATGAAAAAGAGCAATAATATTTATAACCTTTTTGCTAACCTCAAAACTGCTGTTTACATAAAACTATACTTACCCCAAATCGATACTGCAGGTTACAGTTATGCAGGTTGTGTCCTGTACAAAGAGAAGACTTTGTGTCTCGTACAGGACACAACCTGCACAACTGTGCCCTGCAGTCTTAGTACAGTTGTTCAGGCTGTGAGTGAGTGGTGGCCCATGGTGGAGTTAGGGGCTCAAGATCTCCAACTTTGGCATGAGCCTACCAACCTACCTGACACTACCCCAAGAATGAACTTGCTCTCCTATAAATTCTTGTAAATTAGTTACCATCCTTCATAGCATATTCATTTTCTAACTTTCATTTCCTCTTTATGATATAGCAAAATATCTTGGGGATGGGAAACTGCATTTTATTATTCCTCCTGGTGCCTACAACTGAGACATTTGATTTGGCCAATGAATACCTGCTAAATGAAATAATGTGTTTATAAGTGAGCAAAGTACACCAAAGCAGCACAAACCTTTAGGTGTGTTATATTTTGTTTACTATGCAAACTTCACTTTCACTACAACTAAAGATCTCTATATTACAGCAATATCTATCAGCCAAAACTCTGAGCTAAATAGGCCATGAAAAATTGTACAAGAAAATATCCAACTTATGAAAGAATAATGCAGGTACAAGTTAACCCCAAACTGAGACCAAAATATAACTATTTATTGAAACATAAAGTATTTTACCTCTTTGAATATAGACATGAGCCAGGTAGGGGAAATGAGCATTCTAATCAAACGGCAATGCAGGATTCGAGCAAATCAAAAGGAAGACCAAACATTTGCAAATAGAGGAAATTAATTCCATTAAGTATGCCACAAAAATTCGGGCATTGAAAAAATTCAAAAATTTTAGCTCTGTGAACTTGAAAGATATTTAGAATCATAGACATATTTACTCAGTTCTCTATGTGGACTCTACTTGCAGGGCATTCTCCCTGAGTTCTTATGCTGAGATTCTGATCAGTAAGTATCAAGAAGCAGGAACAACTCCAATCTGTGGTTACATTCAGAGCAGGATGTGTTGATTTAACTCCAAAAATTGGACTACTGGGATTCATATAATCAATAACCTACAAAGATCATATTTCAGTATCTCTGCCAACTTAATTAATGTCTTTGGGCACCAGCATCTATGTACAATATGAGCATACTGGAACATCAGTCACTCTAGATAGACCTGAATGAATGCTTGATCTTGATTTTAGATTTATAGGAGATAATACCAGGATATGAATAGAGAGTCACTGGGATAAAAATCATTTGCATAGAAGCTTCTTCTCCCACTCTCCCTTGGCCAAAATTTTCTCGTTGACTAACTGCAATCTATTGACAATTAGACTCTTACTTGAGTGCCAGCAAACTTTATTTCTGATGGGAAAATTGCCTAGAAAATGGGATTCAAATTTTCAGATAATTTTATTTTAATTCCACAGTTTAGGCCCAAGAATTAGCTTGAACCTAGGTGCACAGAGCTAAATTACCTAGTTTGTATCACTGAAGTAATTCACTGAGAATCAAAGTCTCTGAAGGTGAACAATATCAATTTCATTGTATGTAGAGATAAATAAGCACATCACACAAACTATTTTGTAAGCAAAAATGTCAAATTTCTAAGCAGGCACCACAACTGGGCACTGGACTCAATTCCTTGGTACATACCAGGCTGATGAGTAATCAATGGCCCATGGAGTCCTGTCCTACCTGTGAAGGAAATCGGTGAAATTTCTCTATTATTCCTTCTGACTACAGTCTTCTCTCATTGCCCACTCCTCTTTAGAGATCCTCTACTTCCCAATTACCTGGGTTTTGATTCTTGATACTGTGCAGAACATGGAGTAAATCAACAAATAAATGAATTTGCTGATGACTATATTTATTAAAGTCTATTAATATTCATTAATTATCAATAACAAATTATTAATTGTTAATTATCAATATAGAGAAATACTAATAACAATCAATGATAAATAATAAATAATTATTAATTATCAAACAATTAATTATTTATTAATAAATATTAGTACATATTTATATCATATTTATATTATTTATTATGTATTTATATTTATTAACGCCTGACTATATTAAAGTTTCTGATCTTGTGTCCCCTTTATTACTATGGAAGGAGCTCCCAGGCATCTGAAGGTGAGCAAGAGGGGTACCCCAGGACCTAGAAGCACACACCTCAGTATGCATAACACTCCTATTAATGAGCCAAATGCACACCTTGGCCTGTCTCTCTCAAGATGACTTTCCAGCCCACACCTGTTTTGTTCCCCCTACAAACAGGCCTCTGGCAAGCCTTCCCTCTCTAGCTCAGCCAAACATATGTAACTTCCTCTTAAAGTCAACCTGATACTTAAGAAAAATGTACACATAAACACACAGGCACAGGTACAAACTCATAATTGCACATAACATCACAAAGAAATCTAGAAAACAGGGACTGTTTGAAGGGAGGGGTATTTTCTTCTCTTTATCCTTCCTAAATTTTTGTGGAGTTGATTTGAATTACTAATTCGAGTATCTCTAATAACAAAAATATGTCATTTGTAAAGAAAAAAAAGACATATAACTAAAACTGGCTGGGGACAGTGGCTCATGCCTGTAATCCCAGCACTTTGGGAGGCTGAGGTGGGCAGATCCCCTGAGGTCAGGAGTTCAAGACCAGCCTGGCCAACACAGCAGTGAAATCCCGTCTCTACAAAAGTATAAAAATTAGCTGGGCATGATGGTGGGTGCCTGTAATCCCAGCTATTCTGGAGGCTGTGGTGAAATACTCACTTGAACCTGGGAGGTGGAGGCTGCAGTGAGCTAAGACTGTGCCTTTGCACTCCAGCCCAGGCAAGAGAGCGAGACTTGGTCCTAGAAGACCACGTAATCCTCTCCCCTCTCCTAGAATACTACATAATCCTCAAATAAAGAAACCAAATCTTATTTGTTTATTTAATGCCTCATTTCCTGACAACATCCCTTTGATAATTATGTGCACAATAAAATTTATATACTTCAGAAGAATTTGCATGTCAAGAGGGCAATAATGTCTTTTTAACCCTTGGAACTCCTAATTATTCATAAAGATTTAGCTTAATTTTCTGTCTTTCATGAAACTTTCTCTGAGTCCTTATAATACTTTATTTATTCACACCTTTATTATAACAATACAATCTTTTCTTTTTCTTTCTTTCTTTTTTTTTTTTGAGATGGACGCAGTGGCTAACCTCTGTAATCCCAGCACTTTGGGAGGCTGAGGAGGGCGGATCACAAGGTCAGGAGACTGAGACCACCCTGGCCAACATGGTGAAACCTTGTCTCTACTAAAACACGAAAACATTTAGACAGGCGTGGTGGGGCGCGCCCATAGTCCCAGCTACTCAGGAGGCTGAGGCAGGAGAATTGCTTGAAGCTGGCAGGCAGAGGATGCTATGAGCTGAGATTTTGCCACTGCACTAGAGCCTGGGTGACAGAGCAAGACTGCCTCAAAAAAAAAAAAAAGAAAAAGAAAAAGAAAAAGAAAAAAGAAAGAATATTGGCCTAGTGTGATGGCTCATGCCTGTCATCCCAGCACTTTAGGAGACTGAGGTGGGTGGATTGCCTGAGGTCAGGAGTCCGAGACCAGCCTGACCAATATGAAGAAACCCTGTCTCTATATATTAAAAAAAAAAAATTAAAAGAGATGGAGTTTTGCCCTTGTCACCCAGGCTGGAGTACAATGTTGTGATCTCAGTTCACTGCAACCTGCGCCTCCTGGACTCAAGTGATTCTCCTGCCTCAGCCTCTAAAGTAGCTGGGATTACAGGCGCCCACCATAATGCCCAGCTAATTTTTGTATTTTTAGTCGAGACAGGGTTTTACCATTCTTGCCAGGGTGGTCTTGAACTCCTGACCTCAGGTGATTGACCCATCTCAGACATCCCAATGTGTTGGGATTACAGGAGTAAGCCACCATACCTAGCCATAAATTATTTTTCTTTATGAACAGGTCACCAAATGAATGAATTTAGATATTGTATTGACCTTCACAATTTTGGTCTAAGAGCCTGTTCAAACACAGTTGCACTAAGCCAAATTACACAATCTAAATCGTTAAAGTAGTTGCATAAGTGTCAAAATTTCTGGAGGGATTCCACACTGACTTCATTTTATTTAAAACACATTTCAAAGCAAACAGGCATTGGTAACAAATATCTCTATTATAATTGAACATGCAATACCTCCAAGGTATGCTTGTATGTAGTGTTCCACTAACACTTCGGGCCACGGAGCTGTTTGCTTTTTACAAATTTTTCTAGGGACACAGTTTGGGGTGGTTTAATATGTCTTATATGGCCGGCTTTCTTTTTCCTTGATACCACAATCTTCAGTATAAGTTCATTTTCTCCCAGATTTCTCTATGTCTTCATTGTCAATCCATTCTTTTAGTTGGTAAGCCTAAATTCAGAGCAACCCCCTTAGTTCCTTTGCCATTGTTCTCAACTGGAGTTGTTGTTTTGTGATTAGAAATATATGGGGTTGTGCAACTGGCCACCAGGGAAGTTAAATGCCCTACAATTAGACATGCAGTCCTGCAACATGGGGAATTGCTCACCCTAAAATGTTTTCTCTCTGATATAAAGTTATAAGCAAGAAAAGTCAAGAGATTTTCAATTGCTGCATTACTAGTTGAAGAAGACATCTGCATGTCTGGATAGTGCAAACTACCTACCTTTTATTTATTTATTTATTTTTTTGAGATGGAGTCTCGCTCTGTCGCTAGGCTGGAGTGCAGTGGCGCAATCTCGGCTCACTGCAACCTCCACCTCCCGGGTTCAAGTGATTCTCCTGCCTCAGCCTCCCGAGTAGCAGGGATTACAGGTGCACACCACCACGTCCAGCTACTTTTTGTATTTTTAGTAGAGATGGGGTTTCACCATGTTGGCCAGGATGGTCTTGATCTCCTGACCTTCTGATTCACCCACCACAGCTTTCTAAAGTGTTGGGATTACAGGTGTGAGCCAATGCGCCCAGCATCTTTTTTGTTTCATTGTTGTTAAATCTCTGTGTCAGTTTATGAACATTGCAAAGATATTGCTTACTTTCTGTATTGGACCACATGACCTCTGCATAGTATTCCTCTTCAAAGTTACTGCAAGTATCAGTAGTTTTGATAGAAAAATATCAAAAAGTAGCTCTCTGACCTAAGTGCTTCCTACTTATTCTACTTGCCTTATACCCTTTTCCTGGCCTGCCATAAGCTTTTAATAACCTATTTTTGAAAGCTGCCAAGTATTATTTTATGCATTTTACAAAAGAAACTGAGACTTACAGAGATTAAGTCAATTGCTCTCTCAAGGTCACAGAGACAGCAGGTTCTAGAGGTAGGCTTCAAAACCAAGCATTCTGACTCCAAACTTCAGCTGCTTAACTGTTATGTCTGCATTGTTATTTAGATTATGTTTTTAATCATATCTGACTTGTTTTACATCATTGTGAAATGCATCCAAATGATTTTGGGGTTACTTCTTCATCTTAAACATCTGAAACTGTACTCAATTATCAGCCTATATACTCGCTATACACTGTTAGTGTGATATTCTGCTGACCTAGAGCCAGAACCTGAGCAACGCCATTTTATAAGATAAAGCTGTGTTTGGCTTCTGTAAATAAAGCTGCTAGCTTGATCTGAAAAATGCCCACTATGTAAAGCTGCTTCAACTTTGCTTATCAGTAACTGCTCTCTGTGGCCCTAATGTGACAGGCAAGCAGTCCTAACCCATGCCATCTTGGCTCCTGCGACTTGTAATAAGTAACTAAGGTCTGTGATTTCCACCTTACCCAGATAATGTGTAAACAAATGTTTATCTTGACTTCTGTAAACCACTTAAGTAACAAACGGAATGACAAAAGTCCCCTGGCCCTTGGAATATCCGGAGCCCTAGTCTCCGCCCAGGAGGTGATTTACAGAATCCACTAGCCCTCGGAATGTCTGAAGTCTTTTCACCCCCATCCCCCCTCCTCACCCCCACTCCCAAGGTGGTTTTTGGGTATAAAAAGTCTTGGCACCCTCCTTTCGATGCCAATGTCTCTTGATGTTAACGTTAACAGTTCTATCAACACTATCTAGACCTTTTTATTCTCAAGAGATATAATTTTCAATTATGTCATATCAAAACAGAATTGATATGATTGCATAATATCTTTTTGTTACTATTTTTAAAAATTCTTTACACCAGTGAGTGAAGGTAGGTGTCATAAGTGCTATCTGGCTTGGTGCAGTGGCTCGTGCCTGTAATCCTAGCACTTTGGGAGGCCAAGGCAGGCAGATCGGTTGAGCTCAGGAGTTCGAGACCAGCCTGAGCAACATGGTGAAGCCTTGTCTCTACAAAAAAAAAAAAAATCACAAAAATTAGCCTGGCGTGGTGGCACGTGCCTGTAGTCCCAGGTACTTGGAGGGCTGAGTTGGGAGGATCACTTGAACCCAGGAGGCAGTGGTTTCAGTGAAAGCCCAGTTGGCGCCACTGCATTCCAGCCTGGGTGAGACTGAGACCTTGTCTAAAAAAAAAAAAAACAAACAAACAAACAAAAAAACTGCTATCTGACAGGCTTTGGCTTGCTGAAATAATTTACAAGTCCACCAAGTTTATCTTTTTCTTCCCCCTGCTACCCAAATTCCCTTCATAATTCTCATTATTTCATTGACAAAAGCCCAAGGAAGAGCAAATTGTTTCCCTTTGAGGTAAAATAAAACAGATCTAATAATTGCCTATGTTTATGCTTGATAATAATAATAATATATTATATGAACATCCCTCCCAAGTCCCGATTGTACTGTTATGATATTCAGTCACGGTATCTTTATTCATAGCCTGCCCTTAATGAGAATAGTAGAGGTGTTTGTGCATATACACAAGAAGTACAGTGCTATTTTCATAGTGTTTAAGAAGTACTTATGCCGGGCGCGGTGGCTCAAGCCTGTAATCCCAGCACTTTGGGAGGCCGAGGCGGGTGGATCACGAGGTCAAGAGATCGAGACCATCCTGGTCAACATGGTGAAACCCCGTCTCTACTAAAAATACAAAAAATTAGCTGGGCATGGTGGCGCGTGCCTGTAATCCCAGCTACTCAGGGGGTTGAGGCAGGAGAATTGCCTGAACCCAGGAGGCGGAGGCTGCGGTGAGCCGAGATCGCGCCATTGCACTCCAGCCTGGGTAACAAGAGCAAACCTCCGCCTCAAACAAAAAAAGAAAAAAAAAAAAAAAAAGAAGTACTTATAAAAGAATGCACTCTGTGTTTTATAAAAGAATCAAACAAAATATAAAAAAAGAGAAGTCTTCCATTTCCTCTAAAATATCTGCCCTTGCTGAATTTCCTTCCCAAGAAGAATTAATAATTCTTCAGTAGGCGTTATGATAATTTTATTTTGTCGTATGCAACTTAATTTATACGAAAAATTGGCACACACCCCAAACTATATACCACTTATTGGATTTAAAGTGGCTATCATTTAATCATTAAAAAATTATTTTTTCTAAATAATGTTTTTCTAAAACATTAGCGTTTTTAATAGTATTGTTATTGTTGAAAAGGCAATATATGCTCATGATATAAAACTTGAACACAAAAGAGAATAAAATGTAAGGAAAATCACCTTTCCACTGCAGATCCATAGTCTCTAGGACCGGAAGGATTTTTTTTTTTTTTTTTTGAGACAGAGTTTAGTTCTTGTTGCCTGGGCTGGTTTGCAATAGTGCGATCCTGGCTCACCAGAATCTCCGCCTCCTGGTTTCAAGTGATTCTCCTCCCTCAGCCTCCCAAGTAGCTGGGATTGCAGGCGAACGCCACCATGCCTGGGTAATTTTTGTCTTTTTAGCAGAGACAGGGTTTCACCATGTTGGCCAGGCTGATCTTGAACTCCTGACCTCGTGATCTACTGGCCTCAGCCTCCCAAAGTGCTGCGATTACATGTTGGTCAGGCTAGTCTTGAACTCTCAAACTCAGATGATCCGCCTGACTTGACCTTCCAAAGTGCTGGGATTACAGGTCTGAGCCACTGTGCCCAGCTAAGGACCAGACAGGTTTTTGTACATATTAAATAATAAATATCTGTCTTAAAAAAATGCAACATAGTATATATTCTTTTGAAAAAGTGGAAGCATAATGTATACATTGCTTTGCTTTTGTGCCTTAGAAATTAGAGACCAATAGGCCAGGCACAGTGGCTCATGCCTATAATCTAGCACTTTGGGAGGCTGAGGCAGGAGGATCCCTTGAGGCCAGGAGTTCGGGATCAGCCTGGCCGACATGATGAAACCCCATCTCTATTAAAAATACAAATAGCCAGGCATGGTGGCTGAGTCTGTAGCCCCAGGTGCTTGGGAGGCTGAAGCAGGCGACTTGCTTGAACCCTGGAGGCGGAGGTTGCAGTGAGCAGAGATGGCATCCGTCCCTTCCAGCCTGGGTGACAGAGTGATATTCTAACATACCAGCACATTTCAGTCTCTTCCTACTTCTTGGCCATACTGTAGCCATCACAGAGTAGTATAACCAGTCTTTTTTTTTTTTTTTTTTTTTTTAGAGATGGAGTCTCGGCTCACTGCAACCTCCACCTCCCGGGTTCTAGCAATTCCTGCCTCAGCCTCCCGAGTAGCTGGGACTACAGCAAGCGCCAATACGCCCAGTTAATTTTTTGTATTTTAGTAGAGACAGGTTTTCACCATGTTTCGGAGGCTGATTTCGAACTCCTGAGCTCAGGCGATCCACTCACCTTGGCTTCCCAAAGTGCTAGGATCACAGGCGTGAGCCACCACTCCCTACCCAGTTAACCAGTCTTTTAAGAATGAATAATTAAGCTATTTTTTCACACTTTTGCTATTAAAAATAATAAGGTAGGTTTAAGAGCATTTTGCTCATCTCTGTACACATGCAAGAATATATCTAAAGGATAAATTCCTGCAAGTAATGTTTTCTACAAAAGGAATTGCTGAGTCATAGAAAGGGGCTATTTTAAATCCTTGATACATCTTAAGCTGCCATCCAATAAAGTTTTCTCAATTTATGAGAGTAAAAAATGCTGATTTAAAGCATTTGTATTAGCACTATCTTCCTTTTTTTTTTTTTTTTTTTTTTTTAAATTTTAATTTATTTGAGACAGAGTCTTGCTCTGTGGCCCAGGCTGGAGTGCAATGGCACAATCTCGGCTCACTGAAACCTCCACCTCCCAGGTTCAAGTGATTCTTTCACTTCAGCCTCCAGAGAAGCTGGGATTACAGGCACCAACCATCATGCCCGGCTAATTTTTATACTTTCATAGAGAAGGGGTTTCACCATGTTGGCCAGGCTGGTCTTGAACTCTTGACCTCAGGTGATCGGCCCACTTCAGCTTCCCAAAGTGCTGGATTTACAGGTGTTAGCCAATATACCAAGTCAGGTGTATTATTGTACACCTCTTTATTGTTTATTGCAGTACAATAAATATACAGTACAATAAATATAATTCTTTATTGCAGTACAATAAATAAAATGACTTAACTTCTGAATAATTTTTTTTTTGTGGTCTAAAATAAATTCTTTTAATTGCACATTTGTGTCTTGGGTTAACCGCGGGGTGAGAAACCTCCTCCTCACTTGCAATCCCAGCTATCTGCATACAATCTAGTGTTGTGGTCTAGCTGTTGACGAGGGGCAGAGGTCGATGCAGGGCTGGCCCCTGAGTGCACCGATATCTTCAGGGCAGGGAGCTCAGACAATGGTTGTACTTGCACTGCTTCAGGACCTCGCTGAAGCCCTCACACAGGGACAGGTCACTCTGAGTGGTGGAACAGTCCAGGAACTGCCTGATCTCGTAGGCGCAGGGCCCCATCTGCAGGGGCTGGGAGGTAGCATGGGTGGGGGCCTGCTGGGCGGCAGGCTGGGCTGGCTCCGGTCAGGGTGCTGCCCATGACATGTCCCACAGCCGAGCCCACGGCTACCCCTGCGGCCGTGGATGCCACCTGAGCCATGAGGCCCGGCTGGCCCGAAGGGGCGGGAGCCGGGGCTGCTGCCGAGGGCGGTGGGTGAGCAGGCGGGTGGGCAGAGGGCGCGGCGGGGCGGCTGACTGGCGGGGCGGCCGGGCTGCGGCTTCCGCGAGGCATGGTGGCGGCGGTGGGACCCGGACAATCTAGAGACGGCGGCGGCGGCAGCGGTTCTCCTGAATAATTCTTTATTGCAGTACACTAAATAAAATATCTGTATTTATGCAACTCAGGGTTTGTCAGCAAATATTAGGAGGTAAAACTAATTGGAACTGTTTTAGACCCTTCTGGCCCCTAAATGCCGTATCATATTATGCGAAAATACCCACATATAGCTATATATAAATATTGAGGTGAGTTGTAGTTGATGTTATATTTTTAAAAGAAAAACATTAATTAAATATGTATTAATATAATTAGTGTTTTGAAGTCTATCCATTTTTTTCCCCCAGCCATAAAAAGTTTGGTACGCTTTTAAAAGCTTGAGGCCCTCAAGTACCACTCCTCTAGTGCTTAATGAGTTAAATGTCCCTGAAGCTAATTTGAAAAGCAAATTGCCTCATTCTTTCTCTTCATGTCTTTCTTTCAAATTGTAAATTTTAAGAGCTGTTTATTCCTTATTTTCCTTGTTCTTAATTTGTTTAATAAGGTTTTAGATATTTAGTGAATACTTTGCAAGAACGGAAATATTACCAAATTTCCTGGTACTAGAAAACAGTCAGAAGAGTAAGTAGGTCAAGTCTGTATTGTTCCGGGAACAAGGAGATTTTTGTTTGTTTTAAAGCAGTGGTTCTTCTGAGAATAGGGCTCTGGGTGCAGGTGAATGGTAAACATTCCTTTTTCCTGCAGGGATGTGGCTGTTAGTTGTGTAACAGCTGAAGCATTTTTGTGTAAGGATGTAAGGCTCCAGTAAATTTTTCAAAGCCACATTGTCTTTCTCATTAGGGAGAGTTTCTCCTTGTACTTCAAAAGAAGATAATGATGCTTGAAAAAGCTCAGGATTGAAGAACTTTTAGGAAGCTGCCAGAGTTCTGCATGTTGTCCTCACTACAGTTAACTTCGTTATGTCCTAAGAACAATTTAACCTTCATTTCTGTTTCAGTCATCGTAAGCACGGGGTCATTACAGAGTTCAGTGTACCTAAAACGCAAGCTGACTGTGATGGATGAGAATCCAAGCTGCAAGAGCCACCCTTTTCTTAACCAATCTCCACGTTGAGGCTTACGTCTTTCAGCACCGCCCTCAGGGCAAAGTGTGGTGGTCAGTGGCAAGTGCCGCAATAAGAGGGGGCTATTTATGTGGTCTGTTTACAGTTGCCAGGTTTCAACACCATGCCAGCTTTCCGCCAAGTCTCGGGCGAACCTTCAGGCTGAGGTCACACAGACGACCGGGTGGCTCTCTGTAGCCAGCATGGCAGCCTCCTCGGGACCGGTACTCAGGAATTTTGCCCATAGGGACCAACACCGCGTGGACCCAGGAACTCCAGCTTCTCTCCACTTTCTGCACTGGAAGGGGCGGTCGCGGTGACGTTTCAGGCAACGCCTCTGCTGCCAGCCAATAAGGAGCGGGGGACGCGTCGGGCCTTCGCTCATTGGACCACGCTGGCCCCGCCTCGCAGTGATCGTGACCCTGCCGGCCGGCTAGCAAAATCCACCCCACACTCACAGTGTCCGGCTTTTGTACGCTTGGTGTAGGCTCCGCCGGCCGCTTTTGCTCCTTTTCTCCTGCTCCTTCTGTCTCTCCCAACCCCGGACGCCCGGCTTCCTGGTTATATCTTCCTTGTTCTTTTCCTCTCTCCTTCCGCGGTTCAGCATGCAGGAAAAAGACGCCTTCTCACACGGTTTCCTGCCTCGCTTCCAACATTTCGCCACGCAGGCCATCCATGTGGGCCAGGAACCAGAGCAATGGACCTCCAGGGCTGTGGTGCCCCCCATCTCACTGTCCACCACGTTCAAGCAAGAGGCGCCTGGCCAGCACTCGGTGAGCTGGGTCTGTCTGGGGCTGCCCACAGTTGGGCGGGAAGAGAGGCTTATGAATTTAGAAGGCATGTAAGTAATTTATAAGATGACATATAAATTAGGAAAGCAACTGACAGACGTTTCGAGACTGTAATTCTTGCAGTATAGCTTTGTATCGGGTGGTCCAGTGATCGTATTTCTTTTGATGAGCAGGACTGGAAGGAGCTATTTGTCCACCTTGCCATAGAGATTTGGGCTGAAATCCACGTGATTTTGTCAAATTTGCCATTAAAAACCGAAGGTCATAACTTCTTTGAATTATCTTTAGCAGCATAAGTTTTAAAGTTGTAGTCCGGAGTCAGCTTAAAAAATACTAAGAGTCTGATAACCTGACTAGAATTAAGATTGTTCCCAGTACCTGCATTAATAGTTAATGAGTATCTACTATGTGCCAAATACATACTAGTATATACCATGTGTATTGCATGTATTGTCTCACCTAATGCTAACAAAAACCCTAGTCTGAACTGAATTCTCATTTTTTCCAATAAAACAGCTGAGATTTAGGGAGTTAAGTATCTAGCCTTAAAGTAGTAAGTATTGGAGCTGGGATTCAAACTTTAGAAACTTTAGGTTTAAGAACCAACTCTTAGGCACTCAGCTACACTATGCTATCTCTAATAATGCTAGTAACAATTTAGCCTATTGCATCATTTAAGAAGTATGGCTTAGTGGTTAGGAACACAAGTCATGACTAGGCGTGGTAGTTTATACGCTTGTAATCCCAGCACTTTGGGAGGCCAATACAGGTGGATCACCTGAGGCCAAGGTCAGGAGTTTGAGACCAGCCTGGCCAACATGGTGAAACGCTGTCTCTACTAAAAATACAAAAATTAGCTGGGCATGGTGGTGGGTGGCTGTAATCCCAGCTGCTCAGGAAGCTTAGGCAGGAGAATCTCTTGAACCCAGGAGGTAGAGGTTGCAGTGGGCTGAAATCTTGCCATTGTACTCCAGCCTGGGCAACAAGAGTGAAACTCTAACTCAAAAAGAAGAAAAAGAAAAAAAGAGAACCAGAACACAAGTCAGAGGCTTGGTTTGAGTTCTGACCCCACTTTTTCTGAGCTGGGGGACCTTGGGCAAGTTAGTTAACCTATCAAAGCCTCTGACTGATCCTGTATAAATGTCGATAATAATTGTACCTACCACATAAGTTGTTGAGATGTATTTAAAACTGTATAGTACATAATAATTACTCAATGGTAATTTGTTTTTTCATGGTGTTCACATTTACACTATTTCCATTTGATCCTCAGAACAACCAGGTCTACTTTTTGTAGGAAAGGAACTGACCCAGAGTCATACATGAAAGATCTGTAAATCCTATGAAAGAGACTCGTTAATCACATAGCTTCTTTTTCCCTTTTGGTGGCATACTTGATGGATCTTGGAGAATTTAAAAGTTGCTGAGATTTGTAAGAATTAGTTAAATTCCAAAGACTGGATTATGCTTTGAAAACTACTTTAGTGTGTTCTATAAGTTGAGGAAAATCCTTATAGACAGTCCTGTGTTTTGTGATATAGAGTTCAAAGGCCATTTCTACAGCTGGCTTAAAATGCTCTTAACTACTGTATTTTGGAATCAAAATATGTACACAGCCTCTCTTTCAAACATGCAGTTTCTTGTGTAGGGCTTAATAAATGTGTAGCTGCCCAAGCTTTGGAACTTAGTGTAAAAGTTAACCATTCGGATGTGATATTAATAGTTAAATATTTCCAGAAAACCAGCAGAGATGGTTAAATCCATAAAAACTCTGCTTAATTTTTTTTTTTTTTTTGAGACAGAGTCTTGCTCTGTTTCCCAGGCTGGAGTGCAGAGGCGTGATCTTGGCTCACTGCAACTTCCCCGCCTCCTGGGTTCAAGCAATTCTCCTGTCTCAGCCCCGACTAGTAGCTGAGATTACAGGTGCACACTACCACGTCTGGCTAATTTTCGTTTTTTCAGTAGAGATGGGGTTTCACCAAGTTGGCCAGGCTGGTCTCAAACTCCTGACCTCAGGTGATCCACCCACCTCGGCCTCCCAAAGTGTTGGAATTACAGGGGTGAGCCACCTCACCTGGCCTCAACAAAACCTTTTTTTTGAGACGGAGTCTCACTCTGTCACCAGGCTGAAGTGCAGTGGCATGATCTCCACTTACTGCAAACTCTTACCTTTCCGGTTCAAGTGATTCTTCTGCCTCAGCCCCCACTAGTAGCTGAGATTAAAGGTGTGCGCCACCACACTGGCTACTTTTTGTTTTTTTAGTAGAGATGGGGGTTCACCATGTTGTCCAGGCTGGTCTTGAACTCCTGACCTCAGGTGATCCACCTGTGTCGGCCTCCCAAAGTGCTGGGATTTCAGGTGTGAGCCACTGCACCTGACTCAAAACTTTTAAAAGTTATTATTATTAATACTGGGAGCTTCTGAATCAGAAACAAAGGTGAAAAGAGTGGTAGTATTTTGTTTTGTTATGTGTTATATAAAGCAGAGGGAGAAAATTATAGGACTTCTAATTAATGTTCAAATCCTAGGTTTACGCTCTGGCTTTGACACTTCCTAGGTACTATTACATTTGACTTCACTTTTCTCAAAGCCAGTTATAAGAATTAATAGAATGACAGGATGATTATAGATAGCAGGGTGCCATATGTGTAAAAGGAGCATAATGCAAATTTTTAAAAAGTATTGTGTGGAGCTGTTTTGCCAGGAATTGCTCCCTGTGTTTTGAGTCACCTTTGTAGGGCCAAGATGTGAATGAACGCTGAGTATTTGTAGGATCTGATCACAACTTCCTGTTGTATGCTAAATAGAGCTTGAATCAGCCTGAGGAGGTGGCTCATACCTGTAATCTCAGCACTTTGGGAGGCCAACGTGTGGAAGGGTTGCTTGAGGCCAGGAGCTCAGGATCAGCCTGGGCAACATAGCTAGGCTGCCTCTAGAAAAAATAAAATTAGAATATTAGTTAGGCATGGTGATGTGCACCTGTAGTCCTAGCTACTCAGGAGGATGAGATGGGAGGATTGCTTAAGCCCAGGAGTTTGAGGCTGCAGTGAGGTATGATTGATTCACTGTACTCTAGCTTGGGCAATAGAGTGAGGCCCTATCCATAAAAAAAAAGAAAGAAACTTGTATCACTTAATCACTTATTTCATGGGAAATGAAATACAGGTTAGAATTAGGTTTATTCTATTGTCTCATGCAAGTCACTTTTCCTAATGTTTCCAGATTAATGAAGAAAGGTGAGTCTAACGTAATAAAAATACTACTAATAAAAAATGCTATTTATTTAGTGATTAGCATGTGCTAGGAAACATGCAGCGAATCCGTGCATTATCTCATTTTATCATCATAACAATTTTATGAACTAGATGTCTCTGTTATTCCCATTTTACAGATATTGAGATTGACTCTTGGAAATGTGAAGCAATTTACCTAGTGTCATGAAGCTTATAAGTGGCAGTACAGAATTCACATAGAGTTTATTTGACTTCAGAGCCTCTTCACTATAGCCACAGCAGTGTTCTCCTTTGTGTAATAGCAAGACATATCATGACTAAAGAATAGAAACTCGATATGGTAGGGTGAAACTGTAGTTGTCTATGTTAGGACTCTAATAATAAACTTAAGTCTCTTAGGATGAACTTGAACTTGTTTTCTTCAGGGTTTTGAATATAGCCGTTCTGGAAATCCCACTAGGAATTGTCTGGAAAGAGCAGTGGCGGCACTGGATGGAGCTAAGTACTGTAAGTAATTTCTATTTCACAGTCTAGAATCGATTTTTAAATGTATAGAGAAAACCATAGAGGCACAGAATGTCGAACTGAAAAGAAACAGGTTTGCTAGTTGAAAACTGCTGTTCTACTGACTTTGAATTCTTTGCCCAAGGTCCCTCAGTATAATATGCATGTGTGTAATCATCAGGTTAAAATATATATAAATAAAGGAAAAATGAATAAGGGAAATAATTCACATGAATACTACATTTATTATGTATAAATACTATCAGTATAAATAAATAAGTGGAAATGAAGTTCAATAACACTACCTATTAGAATATAAACTCTTTTTTTGAGACAGGGTCTCTCTCTTTGTTGCCCAGGCTGGAGTGCAGTGGTGTGATCTCTGCTCACTTCAACCACCTCCTCCTGGGTTGAAGTGTTTCTGGTGCCTCAGCCTCCTGAGTGGCTGGCATTATAGGCATACACCACTACAGCTGGCTAATTTTTTTTTTTTTTTTTTGAGATGGAGCCTTGCTCTTGTTGCCCAGGCTGGAGAGCAATGGCACGATCTCGCCTCACTGCAACCTCCTCCTTCTGGGTTCAAGTCATTCTCCTGCCTCAGCCTCCTGAGTACCTGGGATTACAGGCATGCATCACCACCCCCGGCTAATTTTTGTATTTTTAGAAGGGACGGGGTTTCACCATGTTGGCCAGGCT
Organism: Sapajus apella; assembly: GCF_009761245.1. Taxonomy (NCBI): domain Eukaryota; kingdom Metazoa; phylum Chordata; class Mammalia; order Primates; family Cebidae; genus Sapajus; species Sapajus apella. Next base: position 15,644,527 of record NW_022436976.1, on the reverse strand, counting down.
AGTCTCAAACTCCTCACCTTGTGATCTAATTGCCCCAACCTCCCAAAGTGCTAGGATTACAGGTGTAAGCCACTGCACCCGGCTAGCACTAAGGTTTATTAATCCGTGCTAATGTACTCTCAGGGATTAGGGATTAACTACCTAAACCTTTTTTTTTTCATGGAGGGAGTCTTATGTATTCATTGTCATTACATTTATTAGACAAATCTCAGGTCTGATGGTGACTTTTGTTAAAATATTGCTGAACTGCATATTCATATAATAAATGTATGATTCATATCTTAGCTCTATTCTTTATGTTTGAATTTTTTTTTTTTTTTGGGGACGGTGTCTTGCTCTGTCACCCAGGTGGAATGCAGTGGCGCAGTCTCAGCTTATTGCAAACTCCGCCTTCTGGGTTTAAGCAATTCTCCCACCTCAGCCTCCCTAGTAGCTGGGATTATAGGCGTGTGCCAACATGCCTGGCTAATTTTTATATTTTTAGTAGACACAGAGTTTCACCTTGTTGGCTAGGCTGGTCTCTAACTCCTGACCTCAAGTGATCCACCTGCTTTGGCTTCCCAAAGTGCTGGGATTATAGTCATGAACCACCATGCCTGGCCTGAAATTTCTTTAGTTTGCTATTTTTAAACTGTAATTTAACTGATAATAGGTCTTTTATCTCAGATATTTGTAAAGAATTATTTCCGTAAAGTGTTTCAGAGAAATGTTATAACCAAGGCAAAATTGACGTTAACACAAAAGTGTCTGCCCACATTATATATTTTTTATTTTAAAGATATCTTATTCTTTAAATAGAAAGGGAGATTTTGTAATGGTATTAATCACGGGCCTCCGGCAACTCAGCCATCATGGCTGTCCTATCTGCATTGAAGTAAGTCAGGTAAATACTGGAGATGTTTTTTAACCTTTAGGTCTAACCTTTCAGCTTACTCTAACTGTATTTTTATTTTAGGTTTGGCCTTTGCTTCAGGTTTAGCAGCCACTGTAACTATTACCCATCTTTTAAAAGCAGGAGACCAAATTATTTGTATGGATGATGTGTATGGAGGTAAGTGACTCCTCTTGTTTATATTGTGTAAACTTGTATTTTACAGATAATAAAGTGAGCTCTGAATTATATTAACAATGTTGCCAGTATTTGTGGTTATTTATTATATTTTACAGGTGTGACAGGCACCTCAGACTTGGCAAAAGAAGAGCATAAACACTTAGGGTCCACGTTCTGGAACTGCTTATAAAAGAGATTATTTATTTATTTATTTGTTTATTTTGACACAGGATCTTGCTCTGTCAACCAGGCTGGAGCGCAGTGGTGCGACTTCAGCTCACTGCAGTCTCTACCTCCTGGGTTCAAATGGTTCTTGTGCCCCAGCCTCCTGAAAAGCTGGGATCAGAGGTGTGCGCCACTACACACAGCTAATTTTTATATTTTATGTAGAGACAGGGTTTCGTTGTGTTGGTCAGGCTGGCCTGGAACTCCTGAGCTCAAGTGATCCCCCCTTCCTGGCCTCCCAAAGTTTTGGGATCTCAGGCTGAGCCACCTCACCAAGTTAGAGATTATTTAGTAAGAATAGTATTTAAGCTGCTAGAATGAATATCTAGGACCTGATCAACTTGCAGCCACATTGTGCTCTAGAGAAGATAAGGTTTAGAGAGACAGTGTTCTCCTGTAACTTAATTTTTACCTGTAATAACGGTAAACTACAACCTAGGTTACTCCAAGAGCTCCACCCTGCACATTCCCTCTTGCTTTTTATTTTTTGTTTCGTTCCAGGGAAACTTTTGAAAATTTGTTAAGAGATATGGGCCTCTTTTCCCAAAAAAATGTTCTTAAGACTGTACTCAGCAATTAGCATTTCATTTTAGGAGTCTCACCGATTGAACCCCTGAAGCCCATTTATTTAGGGAGATCCAAATTTAAGAACTTCCATTCGAAAGAGATTAAATGTTAGCTCTTTAAAGTGGTGAATGTGGAGAAGACAGGATTGCCATTGCCTTTAAGCCCATTGATTTTTGTGTTTAAAAGAAAAGCAAGGAATTTTGTGAATATACATATACATCTATTCTAGATGCTTCCAAATAATTAAAATGTGATTTCTAGAATATTATCATTTTATCTATTTCCTATCTGAACAAAAAGTTAAATCACCTAGTCCTTTAAAACAGCTGTCCCCAACCTTTTTGGCACCAGGGACCAGTTTTGTAGAATACAATTTTTCCAAGGGAAGGGGGATGGTCTCAGGATGAAACTTTTCTACCTAAGATCATCAGGCGCTATTTAGATTCTCATAAGGAGCATGCAACCTAGATCCCTTGAAAGTTATATTGTTATAAGGAGTGCACAACCTAGATCCCTCTCATGAGTAGTTCTCAGTAGGGCTCCTCCTGTGAGACTCTGATGCTGCCGCTGATCTGACAGGAGGCTGAGCTAAGAGAGTCCTAGTGCTCACCTGCTGCTCACCTCCTGCTGTGCAGCTGGGTTCCTAACAGACCATAAACCTGTACCTGTCTGTGACCTGTGGGTTGGGGACCCCTGCTTGAAAGGAAGATACTGTTAGTAATCATTTTAGAGTTCAGAAATTAGCACAATGCTTTGTATTTTATCTTAGTTTCTTTTTTTTTTTTTTTTTTTTTTTTTTTTTTTTGAGACGGAGTTTCACTGTTTTTACCCAGGCTGGAGTGCAATGGCGTGATCTCGGCTCACCGCAACCTCCACCTCCTGGGTTCAGGCTATTCTCCTGCCTCAGCCTCCTGAGTAGCTGGGATTACAGGCATGCACCACCATGCCCAGCTGATTTTTTGTATTTTTAGTAGAGATGGGGTTTCACCGTGTTGACCAGGATGGTCTTGATCTCTTGACCTCGTGATCCACCCGCCTCGGCCTCCCAAAGTGCTGGGATTACAAGCATGAGCCACCATGCCCGGCCCTTAGTTTCTTTTTCTAAAATTCCTTTTCTATTTATTTATTTTATATTCCCAGACTTGAGACAGTTTATTATCTTAGTTTCTTATATTAACACTTGAATTGAAATTATAGACATCTCAAACCTTTAGATACTTTTATAATGCATTATAAAAGCCTCATGGAAAACATAGGTATAAAATTCTGAAAATTGTTGATTTTTAAGAACTCTTCACATTATTTTTCAATTTTATATTACCTTGGGTCAGACTACATACCATCAAAAGTCTAGTTTCTCATTAATGACAGAATATTCTTTTGTTGTTGTTGTTATTATCAATATCAAGTTTTTCTTTAAGTTTTTATGTGTAAAAATGAAGTCTAGGAGTGTTTATAAAAAATATTCTAAGTCAAATGATTTATCTTATTTCACTGTAAAAATCTGGTAGTTTGATTTATACTGTCTCATTTTATTGATCAAAACTTTCAGAACTGCCGGGCGCAGTGGCTCACGCCTGTAATCCCAGCACTTTGGGAGGCCGAGGTGGGTGGATCACGAGGTCAAGAGATCAAGACCATCCTGGTCAACATGGTGAAACCCCGTCTCTACTAAAACTACAAAAAATTAGCTGGGCATGGTGGCGCGTGCCTGTAATCCCAGCTTCTCAGGAGGCTGAGGCAGGAGAATTGCTTGAACCCAGGAGGCAGAGGTTGCGGTGAGCCGAGATCGCGCCATTGCACTCCAGCCTGGGTAACAAGAGCGAAACTCCGTCTCAAAAAAAAAAAAAAACAAAAAAAACTTTCAGAACTACGCAACAAAAAGATCGAAAAAGTACAACGAATAGTAACCAATTCTTTTCCATTACAAAGTATATTGAAATTTATTTTGAATATTTCATTGACATTGGTTCATTTAATTTAGAGTTGAGAACTAGGTAGAAATTGTTAAAAAAGATAAGATGTTTCAGGAAGCATGCCACTTAGTGGAAGTTCGATGTTTTGAGAAACATTATTTACTTCATATTACTTTTGGATCTCAAGTGTGTCTTATTTGACTCTTTAACCTTTAAAGTCCAAACCTTATTATTCTTTACTATATCAGATAGCCAAACTCTTTAACCAAACTAGAATTGCTTTTAGTTGCATTTTTCTTGGTGACTGAGAGTTCCCTATATTTTGTAAGTGTTTATAAGTAGAAGGTTAACATTTATACGTGAATGTTTCTTAATGCAATGTTCTTTCCATTTTATCTGATTCTCTTCTGCCTCAGGTTCAAACAGGTACTTCAGGCAGGTGGCATCTGAATTTGGATTAAAGATTTCTTTTGTTGACTGTTCCAAAATCAAATTACTAGAGGCAGCAATTACACCAGAAACTAAGGTAACTCAGCTAGTTTTCAGTTTTGCCTGTTTTTCCTGTGATGTTTTGTTTTTCGACATTTCTGTTTACTAGATGATATAATTTAATGTGAATAACAAATTTTATTATATGCCATTGGAAACATCAACAAGATTAAGATAGACTGTCATCTCTACGGTATTATAGCATAATGGTGGTACATGATTTCTGGAGTGGAATTCAAATTTTAATTCTGTATCTTAGTTGGTATATTATCTTGGCCAAATTATGTAACCAAAGTCTCAATTTCTTCATTTGCAGAATGGAGATAATTATACCAGTTTTATAGAGAGGGGAGTGTGAGAATCAGATGAGATAATGCATGTGAAATGCTTTGTATAGTTCCTGGATACATAGTAATTGTTAAAAAAAATTTCTATGCAGGAGCACAGAAATTCTCAATGACATATTGAGACAATTTCTATGCAGGAGGAGTAATTCTCAATGACATAGCCAAAATAGTATTGGTAAAGGAAGTCATCACAAAGGATTATAGAAAAGGAAGCCTGCCAAATCCCGAAACCCTAAGCACAGTGGCTTTGCTGGGCTGTAAGGGGTACTGCCCAGATACTAGTTAGATGTAGAGAATGGGCCACAAGCAATCTTTAGCTTCCATCCTGGGAAGTTTGTATGCCTCCGGAAGGTGTTTTGTGCCTGAGTGAATAGCATATGTGATATTCTTTCTTGGGGCCTCATTTAAATTCTGTGTGGATAAAAGAAGGACTAGTGTCTTTTATAAGTCAGCTGTTTACAACATTTTGCTAATGATTAAAATGTTAGAATTGTACCCAAGATTATGTTGCACTGAACACTAAAAAATGAATGCCTTTTCATGTACAAATAATTACTTTGCACATTAACATGGGTGAGCTTTCGGTAATTAAGTTGTTTCTTTATCTTGCTTGGGAGAAAAGACACATTAAAATAGTTGGTCTGAGTCTTTTTTTTTTTTTGAGACGGAGTCTTGCCCTGTCACCCAGGTTGGAGTGCAATGGTGTGATGCTCACTGCAACCTCTGCCTCCTGGGTTGAAGCGATTCTTCTGCCTCAGCCACGCAAGTAGCTGGGATTTCAGGTGCCTGCCACCATGCCCAGCTAATTTTTGTATTTTTAGTAGAGATGGGGTTTCACTATGTTGGCCAGGCTGGTCTTGAACTCCTGACCTTGTGATCTGCCCGCCTTGGCCTCCCAAAGTGCTGGGATTACAGGTGTGAGCCAGTACGCCTGGCCCTAGTCTGAGTCTTTCTAAGGGAGGAAAGCAAATTATGAGTATAGTAAATCTTGTCAACAGAACTTTATATAGCACTCTACCAACTTGAATTAATGCATTTTCCTTCCTAAAATATCAGGTTTTTCATTTGAAGTAGAATGTTTAAGTCCATGTAAAACCTACCTTTTATTTATTTAGTTATTTTTACTTTTTAAAATTATTAGTAGGAATAATACATCTTTAGCAGGAATAATTTTTATAAATTCTTTAAATAATTCAAGATTTTTGTTAGAATATATATGGTTTTAACCATCTTATCTTTTCCATAGTGAAACTTTAAAGTCAGAAGAGTATTCAACCAGACCCTTTGCCCATTTAAATAATAGGTAATAATAAAGAATCAGCTGGGCACAGTGGCTCACTCCTGTAATCCCAGCACTTTGGGAGACTGAGGCAGGGGTATTGCTTGAGCCAGGAGTTCAAGGTACACAGCGAGACCCTTTCTCTGCAAAAAAAAAAAAAAAAAAAAAAAAATTGGCTGGGCGTGGTGGCTCATGCCTGTAGTCTCAACTACGGGGGAGGCTGAAGTAGGAGGATCACTTGAGCCTGAGAGGTCAAAGCTGCAGTTAGCTGTGGTCATGCCACTGCACTCCAGCCTAGGCAACAAAGCGAGGCCCTGTCACTTAAAAAAAGTAAGGAATTCAATATAATGGCATTTTGTTCAATAAATAGAATTCTTTTCTTTGGTCTTCTTGATAACTATCAAGCATCTACCATGTACCTGAATTGTGGTAGGTTTTGAGATATAAAGGTCATTGTTACTTTTTTAAGTAGGCACCAACCAGGTTTTCTGTTGTGGGTGTCATTTTTCTTCTTTAGTCTAAAGCCTGTGCTCTTCAAGTCTTAGGTCCTTATTCTATAGTTTCTAGGGTTTCTGGCATTATTTAAGTTCATATTAAATATATTTTTGGCATCGTAGGGATAATTCTCTTTCATTAAAACTCTAAGATGTATTCTTACACAATCTATGTTATTTATCTTTGAGAACAAAATTTCCAGACACTGAGCTGTGTCTTTGGAATATACTCTCTTTTTAAAGAAAAATACAATAATTAACTTTAGTACTTTTCTGTTGATATGTACATTATCTTATTTGATCTTTACAAAAATTCTGTAAGGTAGGTATTACCAACCCCATTATACAATAGGATATATTACATACCTATGGCATCAGAAATTTGTAGGTGAGGCTACTATTCATTTTTGAATCTCCCAACATCAACATCCATGCATTTCTATTATATAATGTAGCTTCTCAGATTGTTAATAATATATGAGATGTATGTTTGTAAAGTATATTTTTATAAACTATTGCTATTTACTGAATGATTTTAGCTTGTTTGGATTGAAACTCCCACAAATCCCGTCCTGAAGATGACTGACATTGAAGCATGTGCACATATTGTCCATAAGCATGGAGACATTATTTTGGTTGTGGATAACACTTTTATGTCGCCCTATTTCCAGGTAAATGAAAATAATTTTTTTTTGGCACATAAATCTGTAATTAGGAGAAAAAGGACTTGCTGAAATTAAAATCATGATCAAACTCATGAAATCTAATTATAATTAATTATTTACTGGGCAGAGAATTAAATTTGGACTTTTTCTACCATGAGATAATATCATTTCAAACCTATGTTAATATCCTCTGTGGTACTTTGTGTTTTTTATTAAAGCTTACCAGTTCTTTTAGGATGTGTAAACTCTTAAGGCATGGCCTTATTATGTGATCGAATCTGCTAATATGTTATACATAGTAAGGACTTGAATGTTTACACATTGGTTACAAATCAGCCATATTTTTCCGTCACCTTGAATATTTTTAATATATATATTATAAAAGAAAAGTGATGCTCAATGATTTCAGTATATGTAAAGCATATTATATCTCTTATTTCTTCTAGTTTTTATTCCTTCAGCACTCCAAATGCTGTGTCTAGATCTCTTTAACTTATCATTATTTTGAACTTTTACTTTATTTATTTTACTTTATAGCTGTAAGTATTTATAGCACTCTTGTGTTAGCCTCTTTGGGTTGCCATAACAGAATACCATAAACTGAGTGGCTTATAAACAGCAATTTATTTCTCACAGTTCTGAAGGCTGGGAAGTCCTCAATCATAGTGCTAGCAGATTCAGTGCTCGCAGATTCTCGTTATGTCCTCATATGATAGAAGAGACAAGACAGTTCTCTGGGGCCTCCTTTTTCAGGGTACTATATTAGTCCATTTTCACACTGCTCTAAAGAAATACCAGAGACTGGGTAATTTATAAAGAAAAGAGGTCTAATTACAGGAAGCATGATGCTGGCATCTGCTTGGCTTCTGGGGAGGCCTCAGAAAACTTACAATAATGCTGGAAGGCAAAGGGGGAGCACACACATCACATGGCCAGAGTAGGAGCAAGAGATAACAAGGAGGAAGGTGCTACACACTTTTAAACAACCAAATCTCACAAGAACTCACTCACAATTGTGAGGACAGACCCAAGGGGAGATGGTGCTAAACTATTCATGATATGGCCACGCCCATAAACCAGTCACCTCTCTCCAGGTCCCACCTCCAACATTTGTGGATTACAATTCAGCGTGAGATTTGGTGGGGACACAGATCCAAACCGTATCAGGCACAAATCACCCTAATCACCTCCCAAAGACCCACCTCCTAATAACATCACACCAGTGATTAGATTTCAACCCGTGAAGTTTGGAGGACACAAATGTTCAGACCATAGCATCTCTCTTTAAGTGTTTCTTTCTCTACCTGGCCCTCTGCATTTGCTTCTTCCCCAGACCACCCCTCCCATACATCCTCCATCCTTTATTTTTTTTCTCTGTCTTTTTTCTAGTTTCATCCTGTTTTCTGTTTTGCTTTCTTTTGTAGATCCCTTTGGGATCTCTTTATAATTAACTTGTTTCCTGCCTTTTCCCCACAGGCTCTCCCTCTGTTTCCTCTGAGTAACCCAACTCTTCCTTTCCTTGTTAGGAATTACCTTCTTCCTGCCTGTACCTTGTCACATTCCTCATGCCAATGATTGGAATTTGCTTCATTTCAGTTTGGATTATTCTAGTTGAATTACTCAGAATCATATCATCCCTTAGTAGCCACATGTGTTGTTTCCATAAGCAAATCTCTTCCTTAAAAAAATTGTCTCATTATCTTACCTTCATGAAAACTGAATATATTCTCTTTCTTCCCAGTCTTTTGTATTCTGGATCTTCTGTAAGTCTCACGAAAGGCAAAATAGACCTACCAGCATGAAGTTTCAGAGTAGCACTCTGGAGTCAGGCAGTCTGGGTATGAGTTCTGGCTCTACCAGCTTTTTAATCTGAGGGATCTGTCTTGTTTTTCTTAGTCCCCTTTGCTCACGAGTACAATAAGAGCCATTAAAGGTATTGATTTTATTGAGTTTGGGAAAGTATTTTGTATAATGCTTCCCTGGGTTATATAAAGTATGTAGCATGATTCTCAGCAGATAATGAGATCAACAGGTGTTAGTGATTTGGTTTTTATGTTTTCTTCTCTTTTGGCTGTAGAGTTTACAGAATGTTAGCACTAGAGAAAACCTTAGACCTCATCTACTTTTGACTCTATCCCTTTAGAGATGTGCAAACACATATGCAGACAGTGCTTTGGGCAATACTTTACCTAAAGCATCCTATTTTTGAAATACCCTAAATAAAATATTCCCATTGCCACCTATACTATCTTCCAAAGACTAAACAACTCTAGTGAGGTTAAAATACACAGACACACTTCTGTGTTTAGGAAAATGTAAATGGAAAGATGCTGACAATGTTTTTTTTTTTAAGACAGAGTCTTGCTCTGTTACCCAGGCTGGAGTGCAGTGGCGTGATCTTGGCTCACTGCAACCTCTGCCTCCCTGGTTCAAGCAATTCTCATCCCTCAGCCTCCCAAGTAGCTGGAATTGTGGAGATGTTCCACCATGCTCAGCTACTTTTTTTTTTTTTTTTTTTTTCAGTAGGTACAGGGTTTTGCCATGTTGGTCAGGCTGGGCTTGAACTCCTGGCCTCAAGTGATCCACCCACCTCAGCCTCCCAAAGTGCTCTGGGATTACAGGTGTGAGCCCCCATGCCCAGCAAATTTCTTTCTTTGTTGTTGTTTTTAAGGTAAAGTCTTGCTCTGTCACTCAGGCTGAAGTGCAGGGGCTCAATCATGGTCCATTGCAACCTGAAACTTCTGGTCTCAAGCAATCCTTTTGCTTTGGCCCCCTAAACTGCTGCAGGTGTGAGCCATCCCCCAACTCCCAGCCATCTAGATTTCTTATAATATTGAATACAATGTAAATGCCTTATAAATGGTTGTGATACTATATTGTTTAGGGACTAATGACAAGAAAAAAGTCTGTACGTGTTCATTATAGACACAACCATTCTTTTCTTTTTTTCAAATGTTTTTTATCCATGGTTGGTTGAATCCATGGATGTGAAATCCACACATAGGAAGGATAGAGTAATTAGGAATCAAGATCCTGACAAACCAAATGTGAATAATCACAGCATACATCATGAGGTTTTAATGATTAAAGATCTAAGCAGATTAGTTTATACTTAGTCTTCATAAAAATTGCTGAATGTTCATGTCAACCATTTTATGTGTTTTATGAGTCATAAAATACCAATGTCTCTACTGTAGGTAATAAATTTAGAGGCCTGCCAGCAACTGCTATAAAGAAACAGGTTCAAGAGACCAGTTGATCTGGGCTTATCTGCTGTTTCCAAGAAACTTGTGCCTTCAGATTAAATACTGGATTCAACACTACAATTTTCTTTGGAGGGAGGGAGGCAAAGGAGGGATAATATCAGAGATTAAAAAATTTTAAGATGTACATATTTTTGCAAAGTTAGTATTGATTAGAATAAGAATGGAATTTACAATTGTAAGTAGGCAGGTAATGAAGCATATTTTCAAATAGTTTCTCATTTAAAGTAAAAAACTTGTTTCTTTCAGCGGCCTTTGGCTCTGGGAGCTGATATTTGTATGTGTTCTGCAACAAAATACATGAATGGTAAGATGAGTACAGTGTACTTTGAATGATCTTTTCCTGGATATGTGGAAATAGCATAGGGTTTGGCTTTTGATCCCTTTTCTTTGATTATTTGTAAGTTTTTTTCTGTGACTTAGGTAGAAAGTAAAGAAAAATCCTTTGATTAAATAGAGGATTTCATTTATAGTACACAAAACCATGTTCACAATTTATGAGAAGAGGATTAAAATTTACTGTAAAAAGTTATGCTTTTATCTTGCTGACATCTTAAAGAAACATTTTGTTTTTATATGATTTTTATTTTATTGTTTTAGACACAGATTTTGCTACTCTCTGATTGAATAAAGTTTACTTAAACTTATTTTATACAGCTTTTTCCTTGAGAGTTTTTTCAAGTGAAAATCACATTATGGAAACTATAAAATAAAGAGTTAACGTAATTGTTTCTAGTGGAAATTTTTTTTTGTTTTTAGGCCACAGTGATGTTGTAATGGGCCTGGTGTCTGTTAATTCTGAAAGGCTCCATGATAGACTTCGTTTCTTGCAAAATTGTAAGTATTAAAAAGTCCAGATTCCCTATGATGTTCTCAGTGACTACATTTGATATTTATATTTCCACTAAGTGTTATGAAGTGATGGCATTCTAATAATTTATGAAGAAATGAAAAATAGAGGAGAAAAATTTTGATTTTATTATTTATTTGTTTATCTTTTTTAGATGGAGTTTCACTCTGTTGCCCAGGCTGGAGTGCAGTGGTGCGATCTTGGCTCACTGCAACCTTTGCCTCCTGGGTTCAAGCAGTTCTCTTGCCTTAGCCTCCCGAGTAGCTGGGTTTACAGGGGCCTACCACCACGCCCAGCAAATTATTTTTATTTTTAGTAGAGACAGGGTTTCACCAGGTTGACCAGGCTGGTCTTGAACTCCTGCCTTCAGGTGATCTACCCGCCTAGGCCTTCCAAAGTGTTGGGATTACAGGTGTGAGCCACTGAGCCCTGCTAACAAATTTTTTTCTGATTTTAGAGAAAAGTGTTATAAAAATAGTTATAGTGGCTGGGCAACAGTAGCTCATGCCTGTAATCCCAGCGCTTTGGGAAGCTGAGGCAGATGGATCACTTGAGCTCGGGAGTTTGAGACCCTCCTGAGCAACATGGTGAAAACTTTTCTCTACCAAAAATACAATAAAATTAGCCAGGTGCAGTGTTGCATGCCAGATACTCAGGAGGCTGAGGCAGTAGGATCCCTGAGCCTGGGAGGCAGAGGTTGCAGAGCTGACATTGAGCCACTGCAATCCAGCCTGGGCAACAGAGTGAGATCCTACCTCAAAAAGAAAAAAAAGATTATAGCATATTAAGGCTTTATGACATGATATAAGAAATGAGTTTTGTTGTTTTCATGTCCATCTTAATTATAATCATAATTTGATAAAGCTTTAGTGACTTTATAGTTTCAAGACTTAATGGATTTTTTTTCTTTTTAAAAATTATATTTGAAATGAAGGCTTTCATATACTACGCCTTTTATCTCAGGAATGATGGTTAATTTTAAATAGCACTTATCGCATAAACTTACATTTTTCAACAGATGTCTAAACACCATTTCCTGTTTACATTGCTTAGTTTATCTCCAGTATAGTTAAGGATTAAACCATTGCAATTTTGACAGGTAAGATGTAAACATAACTAGGAATAAAAATGTCCTCCAGGAGAGAAACCAAAACTTATTGCTTGATAAGTATCCTTTGGTTTATAAAAAGTAGAAATGAGGTATGTATCCTTGAGGTATGTGAAATCATTGGCTGCTTTGCACAAAGGCTAAATAGAATGTTTTAGAATATTCGGTAATTATAGGACTTGAACTGCTGTTTTTCTCTGTATGTTGAAATAATTTTTCGACGAAATACAAGGGTAGGCTATGCACAATTTTTGATTTTATTAAAATCATAGAAAGGACTATTTATCTTCATATTTGAGAAGTTTATATCATTGTGCTTTTACTTAGTTTTTAGCATATTATTTGCTTCCCCTCATTTTAAAGTAAATTTCTCTAAGCATATTCTATGCTTTGTGCTCGTGCTTCTGATTTGATATAGTATTTTCTTCCTAGAACTCAAACATTGAGCTTCACACCTAACTTCTGAGAGCCACTATAATGAAAAAGAGAAGCCAGATAATTTCTTGGCCATACCCTGCCTTCAGACTAACCCAGGATGTGTTCATTTCACAGCTCTTGGAGCAGTTCCATCTCCTATTGATTGTTACCTTTGCAATCGGGGTTTGAAGACTCTACATCTCCGAATGGAAAAGCATTTCAAAAATGGAATGGCAGTTGCCCAGTTCCTGGAATCTAATCCTCGGGTAGAAAAGGTCATTTATCCTGGTATGTTAATTTGATTTCTAAGCAGATATGCTTATACTAGGATATTAGCAGTTGTCCTGAGCATCGTGTTTATGTAACATTTATTTATAAGTTAGGTGCTTTCACTTATTGTTTATGTTCATTTATTATTATTCATTTATTATGTTCATTTATTATTGAGCTCTGAGGTGGGTCTGGCGGAAGGAAGATAGACATGGTCTCTACCCTTGTATTGCCTCTAGCCTAGTGGATGCTTGGATATTAGAAAACTAGTTTTATGCATTAGATGTTCCTATGGTGGTCTGTGATTTGAAGTCTTGTGTATGTCTATTCAAAGATTTTAACATTGGACTTCTCAGTTGATTTGCTTATAATCTTGTCAGTCTGCTATTCAGCACTAGCTCTCACTTTAATCTGATAAAGGTTTGTCCCAGTTGAGACTTGATATTAGGTGCCAAAATTCCCAAGGTTCTCTTTTTTTATTTTTATTTTTGAGATGGTATTTCACACTTGCCCAGGCTGGAATGCAATGGCACTATCTCGGCTCACTGCAAACTCCACCTCCCGGGTTCAAGCGATTCTCCTGCCTCAGCCTCCCAAGTAGCTGGGATTACAGGTGCCCGCCACCATGCTTGGCTATTTTTTGTATTTTTAGTAGAGATGGGGTTTCACCAGGTTGGTCAGGCTGGTCTCGAACCCCTTACCTTAGGTGATCACCTGCCTTGGCCTCCCAAAGTGCTGGGATTACAGGTGTCAGCCACTGTGTCCCAGCCATGAGGTTCTCTTCTGTTTTTGAATTCCTTCACCTCTGCCAGCATCTGGAAATGCTTTGTGGAGTTAGCTGACTTACATCTTAACTTTCTGAATTTATTTTTACCAGTCTTTTAAGCTGTGGTGGTCCTAAGTAGTTCTTTTCTTTTTAGATCCTTTTGAGGGATTTAGCCATGTAGTCTAGAATATATAGAAAAATTAAGACTGGTCCCTGTCCACAAGGAATTTAGGAAAACCAAAGCAGAAATACATACAAAACTAAATGCCCTATATGTACTTTAGGTAAAGAGCTATCGATTGGTATATATTTTAGATGGAGGGAGAGAGAAGTGTTTGAGCTGTGCCATGAAGAATGGGCAGCGTTGGTTAAAAGGGCATAGACAAAGTATTGGAGATTTATTCAGGAAATGTTTATTAATTGCCAGCTATGAGCCAGGCTTTGCACTAGGAACTGGGATCTAATTAGTCACAAAAGAAATGGATTTGCCCTCATGGAGCAACTCTGGTGGCTAAGACAGATAATAAGTGAGAAATTACAAGATATAATTAACAAGGGAAGTCCAGGTTGGAGGGACAGCATGTGCAAAGGCCCTGAGATGAAAGGAAGTGCACTGGTGCTGACATAAAGAAAGCTGAAGAGGGAAGAAGAGATGAGGCAATATGAAGCTGGAGAGATAGGGGCCCGAGCAAGCAGTCAGATGCGACCATGACATAATCCTCATCTTAGGCTTATTTGCAATTTATTTAAGCAGACAGTGAAAAATTCTCTCACACCCACAAAATTACATGTTTGTTTCTAAAATACGACTCTTATTATACCTTATGATTACAGGGCTGCCTTCTCATCCACAGCATGAGTTGGCGAAGCGTCAGTGCACAGGTTGTACAGGGATGGTCACCTTTTACATTAAGGGCACTCTGCAGCATGCTGAGATTTTCCTCAAGAACCTAAAGGTAACTTACAAAAGAGGTTTAAAATTTTAAGAGGTAAGGCCTCCTTATAGCAGTTCACCATCTCTCACTTCTACCCAACCCTGATAATGCTTTTGTATCTGCAGGTTATACTCATAAACCTCTTGCTTATGAAATGCATTGGTTGAAAATGACTTAAGCAACAATGGTACAGTAGCAGACATCGAAATGTGTTCATTTGCTTAACTCTCCACATACTGCAATCAATTTGAGAGACACAGAGTATTCCAATGCATTTATTTAAAAGTGAACCACTTTTTCAGATGAAATAGGTAAAACCTTGAAGTAGTGTGCAGTTAGTGCCCTGCACAAGGGCTGTTCTGAAATCCATCCTATGAATGGCTTTCCAAACCCTGTGCCTCCTAGGCTGCATCTGCCTGGGGTGAGGCCTTTGCCTAATTTTCAAAAGGCAGGGGGAGGCTCTCAGGGGCCTTGAGCAAGAGTCCTATCTGATTGCATATACTCGGCTTACCTTCAGCTCGTGTAGTTTAAATACTACAGTATAGATTAATAGAAAGCTGCCAGATTAGTTTAAGTGTTCCTGGTGTTACCCTAATTTAACTTTTAAAACATTTGCAAAGTTTTATGACACTATAACAGTCCACATAAAAACTGCTTTTTTTTTTTTCTCCTACTCCAGTAGGGAGTTAAAGAATGTATTTCATAAGTTATACATATTCATAAGGAAGTATGTATAACTTGGTATAGCTTGGTAAGCATTTAGAGACTTTTTTATTTAAGTGGTAACCACAGAGCAAAGTCTCAAATGCAATAATTTTTTTTTTTTTTTAGACGGAGTCTTGCTCTGTTGCCAGGCTGGAGTACAGTGGTGTGATCTTGGCTCGCTGCAACCTCCCAGGTTCAAGCAATTCTCCTGCCTCAGCTTCCCGAGTAGCTGGGATTACAGGCGCTTGCCATCACACCTGGCTAATTTTTGTATTTTTAGTAGACACAGGGTTTCACCATGTTGGCAAGGCTGGTCTGGATCTCCTGACCTCATGATCCACCTGCATAGGCCTCCCAGCGTGCTGGGATTATGGGCGTGAGCCACTGCCTCTGGCCACTTTTGTTTCTTTTCTTTTTTTTTTTTTTTTTTTTTTTGAGGCAGAGTTTTACTTTGTTCCCCAGGCTGGAGTTCAGTGGCAAGATCTCGGCTCACTGCAACTTCCACCTCCTGGGTTCAAGTGATTCTTCTGCCTCAGCTTCCCAAGTACCTGGGATTACATACAGGTATGTGCCACCATGCCCGGCTAATTTTTGTACTTTTAGTAGAGATGGGGTTTCACCATGTCGGCCAGGCTAGTCTTGAACTCCTGACCTCAGGTGGTCCATCTGCCTCGGCCTCCCAAAGTGTTGGGATTACAGGCGTGAGCCACTGTGCCTGGCCTAAAAACATTTATTTTTGGATTTTAGTATTTTTATTTTACTAGAAGATCTAAATTCATGTTTTCTTTGCTATAGCTATTTACTCTGGCTGAGAGCTTGGGAGGATACGAAAGTCTTGCTGAGCTTCCGTAAGTACAGTTTTGTTTTTCTGTGTATTTTAAACTTGATGTCAGCTTTAATGATAGAAAAAGAAATATGATAAGGTCAGGGATAATTCAAGATATTTAACAATAAGAATAGCATGGCATTAATCAGAATGGACTCTAACCCTGTCAAGATGGAGACCCTGGTAAAATCTCGTGGCTGGCTACTTGTTAGTGAGCAGGGCTACTTGTTAGTGAGTGGGCTACTTGTTAGCGAGCGGTGTCCTCTGAAATGTTGCTTCCTTCCTTGCTCTGTCAAAAAGAGATTCCAGTTGTAATTGTATTCTAGGATCTCTGACTTCTGACCTAACCTAGGGCCACATGTTCGACCCTACTCAGCCTTAGAGGGAACTGGAGACTTTGTACTAGAAAATGATTAGTGATTATCATTTATTGATTAACTGTCCCGCCAAGCATTCTGTTTTCAAGGCTCTTTGGGAAACAGAAAATGTGTTTCTGATGAAAAGCTTCCATGTCCTTGATTATTAGAAAAGAGCCCTGCTAGATATTGTCAAATCTGTTTGTTTTCTGTTCTCTGTGGGATAAACCTTTAATATCTCTATATTGTTTACAAGATAAATCTAAACCCCACCTTGGTACCAGGCCCTTCACCAACTAACCCAGTCAATTCATCTAATTTTATCAAAGCATCAGAGGATATTGGAACAAGAAGCAGCCTAAGATCATACAGTCCAACACCTTATTTTACAGGCAAGAAAACAAATATCCAGAGAGTTGAGCTGATTGACTCCGGTGTCACACAGGAACATGTTAGCAACTTCAGTCTTGGCTTTGCAACAGAAACAGTGAGAGGGGTAAAAAGAGCCTGGATCTGGATTTGAGATCTGCTTTCACCAATTAGTTAACCTTTTTTTTAAGGAGTTTTGTTCTTGTGGCTCATGCTGGAGTGTAATGGTGCAATCTCGGCTGAATGCAGCCTTCACCCCCAATGTTCAAGCCATTCTCCTGCCTTAGCCTCCTGAGTAGCTGGGATTACAGGCGCCTGTCACCACACCCAGTTAATTTTTTGTATTTTTAGTAGGGAGAGGTTTCACCATGTTGGCCAGACTGGTCTCTCAAACTCCTGATCTTGTGAACTGCCCACCTGGGCCTCCCAAAGTACTGGGATTGCAGGCGTGAGCCACTGCGCCCGGCTAGTTAACCTTTAAACTTCCATTTTTTAACACATACAATGGGATTAATAATTAGTGATTATTAGCCTGGTGCAATGGCTCATGCCTGCAATCCCTGTACCTTTGGGGAGGCTGAGGTGGGTGGATCACTTGAAATCAGGAGTTCAAGACCTGGCTTGGCCAACATGGTGAAACTCTGTCTTTACTAAAACACACACACACACGCGTGCACACACACACACACACACACACACACAATTAGCTGGGTGTGATGGTGCACACCTATAATCCCAGCTACTTGGGTGGCTGAGGCATGAGAATTGCTTGAATCCAAGAGATGAAGGTTGCAGGGAGCTGAGATTGCACCACTGCACTCCAACCTGGGTGACACAGCAAGACTCTGTCTCAAAACAAAACAACAATGAAAAATTAATGATTATTATTTATTAATTACCTGTCCTACCAAGCATTCCTGATATATATATAGCCTTTATTGTATGCTACTATGACCATATGTTGTAATTATTGCAGGGGTAAGTTAAGATCATAACCTATTTTTAACTGTACTAAATATATACAGTGTGTTTCTGTGCTTCATTTTCATAAACATTTATGGAATAACTTGTTATGTAAGTATTGTGTGGAGAAATAACAGGGCCCACCAAAGTTTAGGCCTATTTTCTGTCTTTATATAGGAGTTTACAGTTAGAAAGTTAGGAAGTCTCACAAAGTTAAAATAAAAATGTCCAAATAATGATTTCAAATAATTCGTGTAACACAGTTTTTTGTTAGTCTTTCTGGAAGACACCTGCTAGTAAGTTTGGATGCACAAGAGGGCACACTCAGCATGTGAAATGGGTTTGTTTTTCATAGTAATGAAATGTGTTACCTTAAGACTCTCATGTTTAAAAAAATTGTCTTAAAATAAATCTCTCCTGATTTATTTAGGGACTTTTGTTTAAAGTTGCTTGGCCCCTAGACACTCGGGTTTGGAATATAACCCCAATTTCAGAGGATGAGTGGATTTAGGTCAGGGCCTGTCTTTTCTATCACCCTGCATTCTGTGTCTCCCAACTCTGCTGCTAATAGTGCAGCATTGCAATAAGGGAGGGAGGAAGTGAAGCCAATGTGTATTAGCTTAGTCTTCCAGCCTCACAACACATGTAACTCTGTGACCTTAGAAAAGTTACTCATCCTCTCTACATCTCAATTTCCTTGATTGTAAAATGCAGGCAACACTCTACATAGCTCTTAGGTTTGTTGTGAGAACGTGGGAAAAAAGTCCCTAAGCTGATGCCCTGGTTCATACTAAGTATGAACCCAATAAATGTTAGCACCTGCTATGAACTATTACCTTTTGTTAGGCGTCTACTACATTCCAGGTGCTTAGAAGTGCTTTATACATGTTCCTTAAAATTAATGCCTGTGACAAACTTTTAAGACAGGTGTTATATCCAATTTTTATTCATTAAAAAAATGAATTAATGCACACAAACCACCTAGTAGAGTACCTGCCTCATGGTAAGCACACAGTAGGTATATCTATTATTATTTCAGATAAGGAAATAGGCACTGAGAATGAGTAACTTCTATAAGGCCACATAGCCAATATGGGAGGGGCTAAGATTCATACCGAAATTGGTTGGTCAGAAATAAGACCTGAGTTCTTATTTCTACATGTACCCACTCTTTTAAGGAATTATGAGTCTCCCAGGGCAGAACATTTTAAGATGGATGTTTGTGTGTAAAATCTTTAGTAGTGTGATAAAGGAAGATATCCATCACTCAGACCACAACTGAGATTTTTTTCCCCAAGGCTCTCAAGTAAGAGAGGAGAAAGCAGCTTAGGTATTGATTTTGCTGGTGGTGGGCAGGGAAAGGAAGAGTGGTTGGTTGTCATACACATACTGGGGGTAAGACACTAAGCCTCTCTTTCATGTTTCCTCACAGAAATTTCTCCTTCCCTTGAACTTGGCAGTCTTTTTGTCTATACTTGTTTGGCATTGTTTATATAGACTGTTTTGTTTTGTGAATTGTCATAGTTTTAGCTCTTGCTTTGTTATTTAGGGTAAAGAAAATATCTTACTCTTCTTTGTTTCCCAATTTTTTACTGCAGTGCTTGACATATTATGGGTGCTTTTCCTTTACATCTGTTGATCATTGTAATGAGCTGCCAGATAGTTTGAAAAATCCTTCAAGGACTCTATGCCAGGAGTTATATTGTGGAATTCTGAATGTTTAGTGGTTGCTACTAGTGATTCTTGGTGGTCTTTCTCTGATGTGAAGGAAGAAAGCCCAGTTCTGTCCCGGGAGTGGGGGACTACCAGGTTGCCTAAGGAGGGGTGAACCAGCCCAGGTCGGAAACGGAGCAGGTCAAAACTCCCGTGCTGATCAGTAGTGGGATCGCTCCTGTGAATAGCCACTGCACTCCAGCTTGGGCAATGTAGCGAGACCCCGTCTCTATTATAAAGAAAAAAAAATTTAAGAAAAAAAAAAAGGAAAGCCCGGTTCTGGATTGATCCAGAGGAAACTAATTATGACAGGCTCTTGGTCCAAGTAGCAGTCCTACAGGTTGGTCATGCGGTACATGATTTCTGGCCAAAGCCTCATTTAGGCAGGTTTTAAAATCTACACACTGGGGATGCTATGCCTTACCCTACTGGGGTGCTTGACACACAGTTTTATTATTTGGATTGATTATATCTTACTGGTGATATAAACAGGATAAAAAAAACTCTTGCTTTTCACTTAAAATCATGGCCAGAAGAGGTAAGTTTCATAGTTTTCTCAGTTTTTGGCTGTGAATTATAGGGGGCATGCAAAATTTGATATTTGGAGCATAAAAAATTTGAGGGCAATTTCTATTTATGAGACAGAAACATGCCTCCACGGACACAATACAGTGATCAAAATTTGCTCATGTCTTCTTTAGGGCAATCATGACTCACTCATCAGTTCCTAAGAAAGACAGAGATGTCCTTGGAATTAGTGACACATTGATTCGACTCTCTGTGGGCTTAGAGGATGAGAAAGACCTACTGGATGATCTAGATCAAGCTTTGAAGGCCGCAGTAAGTCTTATTATTGTGTGTGTGTGTGTATGTGTGTCTGCTTAATCTTGGACATGGGTGTAACTATATTTACAAAGAGTGGTCTTACTGTGAACGCTAAAGCTTTTCTGTTCCTATAAAAGACCAGGTGTATAAATGTACAGGGAGCTCAAAGTGCATATTTAAGCATGGTAGTAGGCTGGGTGCAGTAGCTCACGCCTGTAATACCAGCACTTTGGGAGGCAGAGGCGGGTGGATCACCTGAGGTTGGGAGTTCAAGACCAGCCTGACCAACAAGGAGAAACACTGTCTCTACTAAAAATACAAAATTAGATGGGCATGGTGGCGCATGCCTATAATTCCAACTACTCAGGAGGCTGAGGCAGGAGAATCGCTTGAACCTGGGAGACAGATGTTGCCATGAGCTGAGATCGCGCTATTGCACTCCAGCCTGGGCAGCAAGAGCGAAGCTCCATCTCAAAAAAAAAAAAAAAAAGGGATTGTAGTGATCAGAAAAAAGACTCCTTGAGGAGGTAAAGCTTTGGCCTATATGTTTAATAACATTTTTCTTGTGCACTGTTATTATAGCACCCTCCAAGTGGAAGTCACAGCTAATATTCCAGAGCTGCTATTAGAAGCTGCTTCCTGCGAAGATCAAATCTTCCTTGAGTAATTAAATGACCAATAATGAGCCTTTGCAAAATTTTCAAGTGAAAATTTTAAGGCACCTCATTCCCTTTCATAACTGTAATCCTCTTAGGGATCCTCTCTGTTAAAAAGTTTTCTGTAAGTCATAATTACAGAGCAATTCTGTTAATATCTTTTTGTTAATTTTGCTCTGTGTTTGCCTCTGAAGGAGGTGAGATTTGTGCTGCTTTGGGGGATCATGTTCTTTTTTCATGTCTAAGATTTATTTCACTCATGTTTACAATGTAATGGTAATTCATTTTTGATGTTTTGTGAAGAATTTAAATTTAAATGAATTTTCTTAAATAAATTGTGATTTTTTTTTGCATATTGTTGAAAAGAACATTAAAAACAATGGTTTACACTTAGTTACCATAAGCCAAAAATCAAATACTTGAAAAGTTTACTGTGAAATTCTACTGATTTAAGATTGTACTTAATATTTTTTAAAAAATAAATCTAATTATCAAATGCATCTCATTGTGATATTCCTACATTAACCTATATTCCTGGGTCCTTTTAATTCCCAACTACTGCTCTTAGAGGTCTTAGCCTTGTATGTTAATTTTTTTAATTGTTTTTATTTTATTTATTTATTTTTATTATTTTTTTTTGAGATGGAATCTTGCTCTGTCACCCAGGCTGGAGTGCAGTGGCATGATCTCGGCTCACTGCAACCTCCACTTCCCATGTTCAAGCAATTCCCCTGCCTCAGCCTCCTGAGTAGCTGGGATTACAGGTGCGTGCCATCACCCCTGGCTAATTTTTTGTACTTTTAGTAGAGATGGGGTTTCACCATGTTGGTCAGGCTGGTCTCAACCTCCTGACCTCATGATCTGCTCACCTCGGCCTCCCAAAGTGCTGAGATCACAGGCATGAGCCACCGTGCCAGGCCTCTTATATTAATTTTTATAAATTCAATTAAATAACTATCATTCCCAAGTCTTAGTGTTTGCAGATTAGTTATAAGTCATATAAACAGCAGATTAAAAGCCACCTTTTATACAGAGAAATAGTACTTTTTATGTTTTTATCTGAAATAGTATATTTGTTGAGAATAAAGGAAGATATGTCTATAATAGAATCTTTTGGACCTGGTGGCATGTTCTTGTAGTCCTAGCTACTTGGGCAGCTGAGGTGGGAGGATCTCCTTGAGCCTAGTTCAAGACTATAGTGAGCTATGAACATGCCACTGCACTCCAGCATGGGTGACAGAATGAGACCCTGTCTCTAAAAAAATAATAAGATAGACTATTTTATAGATGAATGTATAGTCAGCAAGCTATCATCAGTAATCCGTAAGTCAAAGAATTACATCTTAAATATTGTTTTTATGCCAAAGGTTTTCCATCTTATAATAAATCTTGATATTGCCTTTTGTTTTGGTTAAAATGATATCATGCAGCCTGATGAATAACAGTACTGTCTAGGAGGAGAATACATAAAAATATACGTTCTTCTGTATTGTCCACACTCTTGAGTTATATCTGTTGAGTCTGGAAATTCTGTCTCTAGAGGCAGTAGCATTTTGAGGCAGGTCCTATCTCACTGAGGTTTCTGTAACTGATTTCTTGCCATCTCAAGGCCTTAGGGCTGTGGAAATCAACGAAGATCCACCAAATAAAAATAAAGGCTATTCTTAGCTTACTATGGCAAGGGAGTTAGCCACTGTCACCTGGGTTTTGGCAGAAAGTCCAGGTGGGCAAATGAGTGGAAAAGCTTTATAGTGGAAAAGAGGGAAGCCTTCAGGTGTGCCCTGGTTGAATACTGTTGGCATGGGGAAGCGGAAAAAGGCTGACTGGAGGTGGTGGTATTTCACAATGGGCAGATCCATGTAATCTAATCAAAGTCTAAGGACGCTGAGAGGCCAAAGAGGCATCCAGCTTCTTAGAAATATCTCATAGGGACTAAGGAACAGAAGCCATGACTGTATCTTGGGCAGTGGTGAGGCAAGTTGGTGGATC
This sequence comes from Sapajus apella, assembly GCF_009761245.1. Lineage (NCBI taxonomy): Eukaryota > Metazoa > Chordata > Mammalia > Primates > Cebidae > Sapajus > Sapajus apella. The sequence goes on along the minus strand of NW_022436976.1, from coordinate 15,621,483 downwards.
CTGGCATAACTACCACCAAGACCTGGTACTTACATACCATAGGGAGAGGAGTGGTTGAGAAAGGACTTGTAAGACAAGGGAAGTATGATAACATCAAAGCTGTTTGACCTAAGGGCAGGATTTACCGTATGTAGGAGTTTATCAAGGGTAACTTACTGTAAGGGCAGGAATTGCAATAAGTATCTGCTCTTAAACAAGGTACAAAAGAGAAACTGGAATGATGGTGAATAATCAGAAGCTGACAGGGCAGATTAGCATCCAAGATGGAGTTGCTTTGGCCTCTAGATGGGGCATCTTGTGTGATTTGCTAAGGGTGCATATTTGGGTTTCTCTGGTCCTAAGAGTTGGAAGCAGGGGCAAAATTAGAGAAACTGTCAGTTCTTAATCATTTCCCAGCCATTCTGGGCGAATTGTTACACAAGTTATTGTTTAGCTTTGTGGACTGTCACTAAAGAAAGCAGTCTGGGCTGGGCGTGGGGATCATGCCTGTAATCCCAGCGCTTTGGGAGGCCGAGGCAGGCGTATCATCTGAGGTCAGGAGTTCAAGACCAGACTGACCAACATGGTGAAACCCCATCTCACTAAAAATACAAAATTAGCTGGGCCTGGTGGTGCATGGCTGTAATCCCAGCTACGGGAGACTGAAGTAGGAGAGTCACTTGAACCTGGGAGGCAGAGTTTGTGGTGAGCCGAAATCATGCCCTTGTATTCCAGCCTGGGCAAAAGGAGTGAAACTCTGTCTGAAAAAAAAAAAAAAAAGAAAGCAGTCTGGTTTCCTGCAACTCTGACTTACAGCAGGCTGATCTCCTGGGTTGTTTGGTTTCTTGGACAGGTTGCTGCAGGCTGTGGGCTTAATTTCTAATTTTACATATGGCATGGCCATTGTCCATTTCTACATTCAGTCTCTTAGGGATTCTGGTGAGCAATAATTAACTACCATTGTATTAGTCAGGGTTCTGCAGACTAACAGAACCAATAAGGTGCACGTACGTGTGTGTGTGTGCGCGCTCGCACGCATGTGCGCGCGCATTATGTATAGAGAGAAATAGAGATTTATTTATTTATTTATTTATTTATTTATTTTTTATTTATTTATTTTTTTTGAGACGGAGTTTCACTCATGTTACCCAGGCTGGAGTGCAATGGCACGATCTCGACTCACCGCAACCTCCGCCTCCTGGGTTCAGGCAATTCTCCTGCCTTAGCCTCCTGAGCAGCTGGGATTACAGGCATGCACCACCATGCCCAGCTAATTTTTTGTATTTTTAGTAGAGACGGGGTTTCACCATGTTGACCAGGATGGTCTCGATCTCTTGACCTCGTGATCCACCCACCTCGGCCTCCCAAAGTGCTGTGATTACAGGCTTGAGCCACCGCGCCCGGCGAGAGAGATTTATTTTAAGAAATGGCTCATGTGATTGTGAGGGGTGGCAAGTCTAAAATCTACTGTAGTCTTGAATTTGAAATTTGCAGGGTAGACTATTCATCTGAAAATACAGGCAGGGATTCTGGGGTGCAGTTTTGAGGCAGAATTGGTTTCTTTTTTTGAGACAGAGTCACTCTGTCGCCCAGGCTGGAGTGCAGTGGTGCGATCTCAGCTCACTGCAACCTTCACCTCCCAGGCTCAGGTAATTCTCCTGCCTCAGCCTCTTGAGTAGCTAGGATTACAGATGCAAGCCACCACACCTGGCTAATTTTTGTATTTTTAGTAGAGATGGGGTTTCACCATGTCAGCCAGGCTATTCTTGAACTCCTGACCTCATAATCCACCCACCTCGGCCTCCCAAAGTGCAGAGATTACAGGCGTGAGCCACTGCACCCGGCCGGCAGAATTGCTTTCTTTAGGGAAATCTTAGTCTTTGCTCTTAATGCCTTCAACTGATTGCATGAAACTCACCCACATTATAGAGATTAATCTCCTTTGCTCAAAGTCTGTTTAACTTTTAATCACATCTAAAACATTCCTTTACAGCAACATCTAGACCAACATATCGTTGACCAAACAACTTGGCATCATAACTGACACAGTAACCCTCACAACCGTGTTCTAGCACTGTTCCTCACTGCCTGAGAAGACACCGTTATGTTTTTTAGGGTTTTTGAGGTTTATCTGCAGCTTTTGGGTCTCTGCAACCATGTCCTCCACCATTAACATAGTTCACAGTGAGATGATGATTCTGCGTTTAACACTTGGCCCCACATTCTTCACAGTCTGTCTGGTTTTGTAAAGGGGAAAGTAACTGGACAGCTACATTCTGCTCAGGTTAGGTGAGGTCAGGCTTTCAGGACACTATTTTCACTGAGTTGCTTTATAAGGCACATTATGCAAAATTCTATTGCCTCTTCTGTTCGCTACATTCGCTGTTGAAATTCTAAGAGTCAGTCTACGGCCATACCACCCTGAACACAGCCTATCTCGTCCGAAATTCTAAGAGTGAGATTGCTGTCTCACACCAAAGCGTGTGGGTCCTGTCTTCAGTAGGCACACAGCAACATGTTTGGATTTGATCCAGCTAGATGACGTGTAAGAGAAAACTTTATTGTGGACTCTAAAATGTGACATTTGTCTGTGACTCAATTTGTTCATGCATTTGTACCTGGGAGTTATTACATAGCTAACTTCCAGCTGCTTTCAATTTACATGATAAAAGAAATGGGTCATATTCTTCTCAGTGTCCTTGTAGTACATTTTCTTTTAGTTTTTCAGTGAATTCTGTTGTAAAGTAAAATGGACAAGATTGTTCATTATTTTGGATTATTTTGCTGAAGATGACCAGCTCTGAGATGTGAGGGGTAAATATGAAAGTAACAGTAAAATCTGGAATATCTTTTAAAAATTAAGACGTCGTTTTTAACAACAGTAGCCTTGAATGATCTGATTCCACAGAAAAGCTAGGAAACAGTGTGGAACTACAAATGTATTTTGTAGACATATGGAAATCTTTCTTTTTTTTTTTTTTTGAGACGGAGTTTCGCTTTTGTTACCCAGTCTGGAGTGCAATGGCGCGATCTCGTCTCACCGCAACCTCCACCTCCTGGGTTCAGGCAATTCTCCTGCCTCAGCCTCCTGAGTAGCTGGGATTACAGGCACATGCCACCATGCCCAGCTAATTTTTGTATTTTTAGTAGAGACGGGGTTTCACCATGTTGACCAGGATGGTCTCGATCTCTTGACCTCGTGATCCACCCGCCTCGGCCTCCCAAAGTGCTGGGATTACAGGCGTGAGCCACCGCGCCCAGCCCAGACATATGGAAATCTTAACAGTATTTTTATAAAGTGAAAACAGTATGATCACTTAATTACTCAGGTGGACCTGAAGAAAATTTCAGAGAAAAAAAATAAAGCTTGAAATGCACGTTAGAAAAACACAAAAGGGAACACATAACAGATCTCTTAAGAGGCCAATATTGAAAGAAATATAAAAGATGGTAAACATGATTAAACAAAAAGTCATCAATGAGTAACAAAAGTATTATTCAAAATAAAACTTCTCTTAGGAATTATCCAAAGACAAGTAATTATTTTAGAAATAATTTCCACTTCCATACAATGGAAGAAATCCTGATTTCATTTACTTCACAATACAAGACAAATTTACTTAGAAAAAAATGAGTAGAATAAAAAATGAAATTGCTTTTAAATTGAAGATTCAAGAAAAGATTGCTATATATGTCTTCTTTTAAATAAACACATTGCATTCAATTTTGACTTATTGTTCACAAAATAACGTATATTTGATCCTGTGAGAACTGTCAAATATTGCAAACTTCTTTTGAATAGTGCATCTTTAATAGAACACATATCACATAGCTCTAGAGATTAGAGACTTCTGACTTCATTACTATTTTTACAGTAATTTATATTTTGGTTTCTTCAATTAGAAACAAAAATCGGGGCTGATTTTTTTTCTTTCATTTATTAGCTCAGCTGTTCTTACACCTATGTGCTGAATTAGAAGGGACAAGTATAGTCCATCTTCTTACAGAGAAGGAAAGGAAGGTTCAGAGTGATTATGTGACCATTCCACCTCATTTGGCTAGCAAAAATAAGTGGCAGAGGCGGGGCTAGAATGTTGGGCTTCAGACCTCTTACTTCTTTGTGTTAGTGCACCATTCTTAGTCCAGCACAGACAATTCTCAAACAGGTTAGCAAAACACCCTCTTGAAATTGCAAGAGCTGTTACCATGTGATCAAGGCATCACAATTAATGCAAACCCTAGTTTCTAGTTGGGAAAGAGATTAAGGTGGAGACTTTGTAATAAAAGATGGATATATATTTTATTCACATAGCTTATTTTATTTTGAATGAAAGAGCCAAGTGAAGTCTAGCCTTGGCCTGTTCCTGAGGGGGTGATCTCTGAAACAAATGTGCTGCAGCTGGGGACATGGGGGCTGGCCTTTTATAGCCCTGTATTATTCAGCCATTAGTTATGAGCTGGAGATGGGAAGGGAAGGGAAGTTGAAGGAGGAGACATGGGAAACCTTCCTGATGAAGTGGCTCCAGTCAGCTGAGGGCAGTTCTCTGGTGAAGGGTAGGCTGGTGCTGTGGCCTGGTAAAGGGAACCTTATTGGTGTATTATAGCATCCACTACAGGTGGTAACTTACGTCTCACCCATTTTATCTAACAACATCCATAAGCTACCTAAAAAAAGTAACCGTGACTATAATGTTGTGATTATTGGTCTATAATGAAATTGCTCACCCGTTCTTTTCTTCTTTCTCTCCTTCTGTAATAATGTTTTTCTATTTTGCAGAAGGTTTTTTTTTGAGATAGGGTCTTGCTTTGTCACTCAGGCTGGAGCACAGTGGTACAATCATGGTTTACTGCAGCCTCAACCTTCCAGGCTCCAGTGATCCTCCTGCCTCAGCCTCCTGAGTAGCTTACTACTGGCATGTGCCATCATGCCTGGCTAATTTTTTTGTAGAGATGAAGTCCTACTATGTTGCCCAAGCTAAAAGTAATTTTTTTTTCTAGAGAGTTTAGAGATTTAGAAAAAAAAAAAAAAGGTGGTCTTTAATAGGCTTTATTTTTTGGGTGCAGGAGTCTCCCTCTGTCACCCAGGCTGGAGTGCAATGGCACGATCTCCATTCACTGTAAACTCCGCCTCCCAGATTCACGCTATTCTCTGCTTCAGCCTCCTGAGTAGCTAGGATTACAGGTGCCCGCCATCAGGCCCAGCTAATTTTTATATTTTTCGTAAAGACGGGGTTTTGTCATGTTGGCCAGGCTGATCTCGAACTCCTGACCTCAGGTGATCCACCTGCCTTGGCCTCCCAAGGTGCTGGGATTACAGTTGTAATCCAGTAAATTTTTACTGGATTACAGGTATAATCCGGTAAAAAAAGCCACGGTACCTGGCCTTTAATAGGATTTCATAACAGAAAAGTAGACATCAGAATTTCTAAGTTCAAAACCCAGCTAATGTGCTTACCAGCTAGTTGACCTTATTTTTAGCAACTCAAACTATCTAAACTTCAGTATCCTTCCTCATAGGAAAAATGGGACTAATAATGTTTGCTGACATAATGCATGTAAAGCATGATGCATTTGGTGCTCAATAATTATCTATCCCTTTGACTTAGTAAAAACCATTGTTGTTGTGTATATGACTCAGTTTTCTTTAAATTATATAGACAGTGTTTTGAATATTGGAATCATGGCAAATAAAACTGTCCATCCAACTCTTGTTGTGGTTTAGATTTAGAATATTCTGTTGTTGTTACTAAGTAACAGACTGATTATCCTGGGTTGGAGGGTGGTTCTCATTTTAGCTTAGCTACAAGCTGTTTTAACCAACTGATGTGATAATTTTTTGGCTTTTTATAAAAAGTTGAATATTGGAGAAAGAAATGCCAGAAGATCTAATTGACATTTCTAGATGCCATTTCCTAGAGAAATTGATACATAAAATTACATATACATACATATGTGGAGCTAATACAGATGGTAGTAGATCATTTTGAAAACATACAGCAAACTTAAAGCTTAATCATCATCAAATAGCAACAATGATAATTGTAATATTATTGATAGAGGCACCACATGAACCTGGTTTGTATAATTCCAAATATGTGTCCTGAACAAACAGCTATGCTGCCACTCCAGGGCTGCAAATTGTTTGCCATGCTTTGGTCACTTTTAAGAGAATACTCTAACAGCATAGAAGAAAGGTACTCAGGAGACACTGTTTCTATTTTTTTAGTTATAGCAAGTTATAGCTCAAAAAATAAATATTTTATTGAGTTATAGCTCAACAAACATTCATTCAATGTTGGTTGAATTGGATGAATGTTTGTTGAGCTGTAACTCCTAATTATTTTTTCATTCAATGTTATTGAGCTATAACTGTTGGGATGTGTTAAGCTAAAAAAATATCATGTTGAGGAAGACAAAGACCTTGCCCTCAAAATCCGGTAAGGAGTTTAGAGAAATAGGCAGTGTGCTAAAGCATGCATGAAATGCTTTGAGACCACATAATGGGGACTTCCAATTCTGGAGGGCCAAGTAAAACTTTCAGGAGGAAAATACATCCAGGTTGAATTTTGACGGCGAATAGATGTTAGCCAAATGAATAGGGTTAGAAGAACTTTCTAAGGCCGGGCGCGGTGGCTCACGCCTGTAATCCCAGCACTTTGGGAGGCCGAGGCGGGTGGATCACGAGGTCAAGAGATCGAGACCATCCTGGTCAACATGGTGAAACCCCGTCTCTACTAAAAACTACAAAAATTAGCTGGGCATGGTGGCACGTGCCTGTAATCCCAGCGACTCAGGAGGCTGAGGCAGGAGAATTGCCTGAACCTAGGAGGCGGAGGTTGCGGTGAGCCGAGATCGCGCCATTGCACTCCAGCCTGGGTAACAAGAGCGAAACTCCGTCTCAAAAAAAAAAAAAAGAAGAACTTTCTACAGTATAACGAGGACCCAGTTTTCTCACTGGTAAAATGAGTGATAGAACTGAAAAAAAAAACCTTGAAAATTTCTTCTGTATTTGTTTTCTGTTGTTACCACAACAAATCACCACAAACTTAGCTTGACTAGCATAAATTTATTATAGTTCTGTAGATTGAAAATCTCACATAGGTTCCACTGCACTGAAATCAGCAAGACTGTGTTTCTGGAGTCTCTAACGGAGACTCTATTTCCTTGCTTATTTAGATAGGAGAAATGAGTTCCTGGCGATTACAGGACTGAGTCTCCTGGAACTTCAGGCTGTGGAGTGGAGGGTCTATGACTTTCTTTAGGAGGTGTCTAAGGCTTCAGTCGAGTGTGATGAATCCACGAGTTGATTCCCACCACCTTAGCTGCCTTTCGGGTAGACAGAACAACTGAAAAGGGTCCTTCCCAAGATAAGGCTAAAGAGGGAGAGTCTCAAGGGAGAGATTTAACAAGCACCAAGTCTCCAGGGCAGGAAAGAAATACTGAGAAGGCCATGCCAGTGTCCAGGAGAAGATTAACTTCCTGGACCTCTATGGATAGCTTTAGTTCAGGCTCTGTGAGGGTGATTGCTCATGCTGGCACTTGCCTCAGGCACCCTCAGTCCTGCCATTGGGTTATATGGTCAGACACCTCAGGCACTGGGGACCTTTGTTCCCAGGGACAGTGTGCTTTCCAGTGATTACCTTGGCACAGCGGGCAAGGACGAGATGGTGGTCCATTCCTCTGGGGACAATTTCTTATAAATGTCTCTTCAGACCACAGTGGTAACAAGTTTTGCCAGCCCGGCGGCTAACCTGAGCCCTTCCCTCATTTGAGCCCCTGGGGTCTGCTTGCCTGAGAGCCATGACTAAGGCCGCAGCCTTTCTCTGGTCTCTCCTGTTCCTTTCAGGCTGTTCGTCCTGGTCTCTATTATAAAACACCGAGGTTGCCAGGTTCAGTAATGATTCTAGACTTTGTTATGGCCCCAAGGCCTGCTTCTGAAACTTTCTTCTGATTATCTGCTGCTGACTGAGTAATAAACTTGTCCTTTAGTATTAACTGACCTTCAATGGAGTCTGGTGACAGGGGAGTATACTTTCTTAAGGCCTCCTGCAATCGCTCAAGGAAAGCTGTTGGGTTTTCTTCCCTTACCTGAGTTATGGTGGATAACATTGCATAGTGCATGGGCTTTTTCCTAGTTCGCCTTAATCCCTCGAGTATACAGGTCAGGAAATGCTTACGGCTCCAGAACCCCTATTCTGAATCCGGATCTCAGCGAGGGTCCATGGCAGGGACTGCCTGAGCACCTGTGGGATATCTGTCCTTATCCTCTGGTGTTATCAGGTTATATACCTGACTAAGGTACCAAGTGTCTCCAAACTCTTGAGCCGCTGCTAGAACAGCCTCTCTTTCATTGATGGTTAGAGTTTGATTAAGCAATAGCATGACATCCTTCCACTCTAATTCGAAGGACTGACCCAGGCCCTGCAGAACATCTCTGTATTTGTCTGGGTCATCTGAAAACTTTCCTAGGTCCACTTTAATTTGCTTTAAGTCAGAAAATGAGAAGCGTGTGTGCACCTTAGTTGGGCCGAATTCTCCTCCTAGCGCCTGTAGGGTGTAGAGTTTGGGCATCCTGGTAGCCCGAGATGCCTTGGCCATTTTGTCCTCTCTGGCTCCTGCTGGGGTACAGGAGCTGAGGAGCCCTGGTTGGCATTGATGGAGGTAGTTACCACAGGGAATCCCACACATGGAGGTAGTCTAATTGTAGAATAATGTCATAATCTATACTTCCCTTTGGAGGCCGGGTTTTTCCACTCGACAGGGGGTAATTTGGCCACACTGTTCGGCAGAGGAAAATGAGCCTCTTCTTCAAATATCGTGTGTCAATTTGGTCCCAAGTATCCAGTATACATTTTAATGCAGACTTGAGCTTGGGAAGATTAGCACCCATTTGAAATCGAACAAAAGGAATGCCAGCATCCCCGGTTGTTTAATTATAGCTGCTTGACCTGAGGCATTCCTCAGGTAAATGTACTGGAAATAGAGTGTCCTCCAGTCAGTACCTGGAAATTTCTGTGTGCCCAAGATGCCCGATCATCTTTTTCAGTGGGGTCTCCCATGTACTGGATTCGAATCACACCTACCAGCGTCATGGGAACTAATGCTCACTGTCTGCATACTTTTAGCTGGGATGGGTGGTTTGTACCAGCGTATCCCTGAACTACGCCAGTGAGGCTCAGGAGATGGGTACCCATATTCCCCAGCCAAAGTCCAATTTACACAGGCCAGATTATAAAACTGCCCCAGAAGGATAATATTCTAAGGAGGGGCCCTTAGAGCACACAGTTCAAAGAAGGCAGGCCACGGGGCTGAGGCTGGACTAATCCTCAGGACCCAGGCCTCCTCCCCTACCCATTTCCATTGCAGGAAAATGCCCTTGGGGATGTGAGAGCTGCCATTGACTATTTGGGTCCTGGAACAGGTTTAACTATGATTTTGTAGATGGAAAAGTTTTGCTGTAGAGAGAGCGAGCCAATCCTAAGCAAGAGAAATTACACACACAAAACACAAAGTCCCATAGCCTTCAGCTTCTGAATTTTCTAAAAGACGACCCTAATTTGAGACTGGCTCCACCAGGAACTTGAACCAGTGACTTTGCAGCTGCCAGCCCTAGGCCTTAACCCCTTCACCAACCTCACTGCTCGTGTCAAAATGAGGCAGAAAGCTTTCTTAAGCCGTATCTCAATGAGAATGCAGCACCCTGAGGCGGTGCATCGGCCGGGCTGGCACCTGGAATTTGAATCTGGGTGTCTGCCCGAAAACCTGGCAGGGACCCACAACCAGCGGCTGTATCTTTTCTTCCAGCCGGTGTCTTCTCACAGTGCGCCCAGAGGGAAAAACTGCTTGTCGGTGTCATTTTAAAAAATGGCTGGGTTGGCCGGGCGCAGTGGCTCAGGCCTGTAATCCCAGCACTTTGGGAAGCCGCTGCGGGTGGATCACGAGGTCAAGAGTTTAAGACCAGCATGGCCAAGATGGTGAAACCCCGTCTCTACTAAAAATACAAAATTCAGCCGGGTATGGTGGTGCGGGCCTGTAATCTCAGCTACTCAGGAGGCTGAGGCAGGGAATTGCTTGAACCCGGGAAGCAGAGGTTGCAGTGAGCCGAGATTGTGCCACTGCACTCCAGCCTGGGCAAGAGAGCAAGACCCTGTCTCAGGAAAAAAAAAAAAAAAAAAAAAAGCTAGCTGGGCTGGCTGTGAGTCCTGGGAATCGTGCCCTGCCCCTTGCAGCATTCCTTTCTGCCAAGTTAACCCGCCAGAACCACGTGCACGCTTGGGCCACTCCCCTAGCCGCTGCCTGCCCTGGCTGCTGCCCACACAGGACACGCGGCCTGTAGGTGAATGCCCCGGGGGAGTGTTTTTACACTACTAGCTACAACCAGGATGCTGGAGCGGCTCGCCCCGCCCCTGCAGCGTCCCTGTTCGCCGTGATACGGGAACCACGTGCGCACCCTGGGTCCGTTTTCTTCACTGCTGCCTCCAACTGGGGAACGCGAGAGCCCTGCCAGAACCATGCACCAGGCCCCCGGGGTCCCCGGTCCCATGCAGGTTCCCGTTTCACACAGGCTCGGGCTATACCTTGCCCTTGCTTATATACTAAGCCCCCTGGTGGACCCGGAAAGAGAACACATTCCCTCAGATTCTTCCCCGTCAGATCAGTATAGAGGGTAGGTCCTGGTAACAGCCTGGCTGTTCAACAAACATTCATTCATAACAGCCAGGCTGTTACCAGGACCTACCCTCTAGATTGAAGTACCTTACCTGTGGATAGGGAGGAGCTATGCTGCTCAGACTGTAACCAACATTTTGGTGGGCGATAACTAGCTTGAAACAATCAGCTTAATTCTCTAACCTGGGTGCCAGAGGTCAGATTTCCTAAATTCAAGGAGAAAATGGTACAACTGTGGTTTTACCATTTCTATACAGATAACTTTCTCTATATAGAAATTTATATTAGAAAATTTATTTTCTAAAGTAGAATTTTCAGATCTGGAAACCCTTCATTGCTTCATTCACAAAGCTGCTGAGAAATGTGTTGTTGACCATACAGAAGGGAAAAATTGATCCAAACAGCTTTTTAATATTACTATAAAGTATACTGATTTTAACTTGCAAAACTACATATTTTGTAATATTGTGAAGTATTACCTCATAGTGTACGCCACATACTATGTTTATCTCTGAAATACACATTTAAAAAAATACAAATTAAGGTTATGAGTATGGATTCTGGAGCCATGCTGCCTGAATTTGAATCCTGGTTTTACTTTTATTTTTTAATTTTTTTTCTTGAGACAGAGTTTCTCTCTTGTTGCCCAGGCTGAAGTGCAGCGGCACAATCTTGGCTCACCACAACCTCCAACTACTGGGTTCAAGTGATTCTCCTGTCTCAGCCTCCCGAGTAGCTGAGATTAGAGGCATGCGCCACCACACCAGGCTAATTTTGTATTTTTAATAGAAATGAGATTTCTGCATGTTGGTCAGACTGGTCTTGAACTCCTGACCTCCGGTGATCCACCTGCCTCGGCCTCCCAAAGTGTTGGGATTACAGGAGTGAGCCACCACTTCTGGCCTGAATCCTGGTTTTACTTCTTATGTAACTTTAGACTATGTAATCTCCTCTGTTTCCTCATCTTAAGGACAATAATGGTATCTACTTCTCTGGATTATTTTGAACTATAACTGATAAAATGTTTGTAAAGTGCTTAGCATCCTGTCTGACATATGAGTTTCTCTACATTCACTTCATCAATGGAGAAAAATAATAAAAAAAGACCATTAAGTATGCATTATCTATAAACTTCAAATAAGTAGCAAATTAATTCTGCATTACTTAAAAATATATTACTTAGATATTGAAGCAAACAAAAAAAAAAAGCCTATTTGAGTCTTTATCACTTTCATTTTCAAATGGTGCTTTGATTGCTGTAGATAGAATTCACGGCTCTCATTTTTTATTTGTTTGTATGCAGGAAAGCCTTCATCTAATATATTTCAGAGCTTTTTTTACTGTGACTTTGCTGGCCCTCTCTCACTTCCAGTTCCTTTGACATTTCTTGCTTAATGTTTTTCAACCCATCCCCTTCTAATGTCTAGAGAAATATAGATTTGCTAATTTCTCTGCCTGATAAACTTTGATTTGTTCCCCAACATTATCTAAAATGCTATGATTAACTGTGAGACCACATTCACAGAGAAAAAGCTGAGGGGGTGAATTTTGTGTGAAATAAAGTGGGTAAAACAGAAAGTATTTATAAGATACGAAATAGTGATTTTTATGAGCTGGTGACTCAGCATCTATGCTGATTTTTCTTTTTCTTTTTCTTTTACTTTTTTCTTTTTTTTTCTTTTGAGACGGTATCTTGCTCTGTTGCCTAGGCTGAGGCTGGAGTGCAGTGGTGCAATCATGGCTCACTGTAGCCTTGACCTCCCTGGCTCAAGCAATCCTCCCACCTCAGCCTTCTGAGCAGCTGGGACCACAGGCAGGTGCCACTATGCCCAAATAATTAAAAAAATTTTTTTTTGTAAAAATGGGATCTCACTATATTGCCCAGGCTCATGTTAATTTTTATTTAATATTTTTGTTGTTGAAGACGAGCTTTCTTCCCTCAGAGCACAATTTCTTCTCTCATGGATCAGACTCTCAGTAAAGAGACCTGATGGTGTTCGGGACACCAGAGCCTACTAACATTCCCAGGAAAGTCACGCTGTGCTTTAATATTACTCACTTTTGCTAAAGAATAAAACTTGATATGGGAGAAAATCTGTAAAACAGTTTATATGTAGAGAAAAATTCTCCCACACAATGTGTGTTAGTTTGCTCTCATGATGCTGTGAAGAAATAGCTGACACTGGGTAAATTACAAAGAAAAGAGGTTTAATTGACTCACAGTTATGCATGAGTGGAGAGGCCTCAGGAAACTTACAATTATGGCAAAAGGGGAGGAAAGCCACTTACTTCACAGGGTGGCAGGAAGAAGGACCAAGCGAAGGAGGAGAAGCCCCTTATAAAACCATCAGATCTTGTGAGAACGCTGTCATTATCATGAGAACAACATGGGGGTAAGTGCCCCTATGATTCATTACCTCCCACTGGGTCTCTCTATGACACGTGGGGATTATGGAAACTACAGTTCAAGATGAGATTTAGGTGGCAACACAGTCGAACCATGTTTTCCCTCTGTTCTCACAGCACCACAGCAATCATCAACAGAGAAGAAGACTTCCATGACCAAAGGAGTGTTTTTTTTCCCCCACACCTAAGCAGCAGACACCAGTTGGGTATCCACCAATTTCATTCTGACACCATTTCCCTGGAGATAGCATCGGAGCTGACAGGTTGAGGCTCAGTCTCACAAGACCACCTCCTCCTTAAACACAGTCACAGTTTCAGGCCTCTGGAACTTCTGACTGACTGGCTTCAAGTTGGGGTTCCTACCTCTTTGGAACTTCAAGGTGGGGTTCCCACCTCTTTGGAGTTAATCAATCTCTTTGGGTTTGATTAATTTGCTAGAGTGGCTCACAGAACTCAGGGAAAACACTTACGTTTGCTGGTTTATTGTAAAGGATATTACAAATGGCACAGATGAAGAGATGCATGCCTTCATAAGGTAAGGTATGTGGGAAGGGGCACGCAGCTTCCATGCCCTCTGGAGGCATGCCAGCCTTCAGGAACCTCCACGTGTTCAGCTATCTGGAAACTTTCTGAACCCAGTACTTATGGGTTTTTTGGGGAACTTCAAGACAAATTCCTTCCTTCAGTGTATAGGGTGAGACCCTCTCTGGAGAGGGTCTTGAGGTGATGGGGGCAGATAAGAGTGCTGCCTTGGGGCAGGTGAAAGGAAGGAGGAAGGTCAGAGAAATTCTGTTTTCTGAGGCCTAGCATACCCAGTGTTATCACAAAAGACAGAAAGAAGAGCTATGGGAGTTGTAAACCAGGAACCGTGGACAAAAACTAGTGTGTTTAACAACACCACAGTTTGCTAAGAAGATAAATTATTATTGCAGCTGGCAAGGTGAGTGATACATGATACATGATGGACTTAGATAAATGCTTTAAAACAATTTGAAAAATCATATTTTTTGTGCATCCTTTATATTAAATAACTTTGTTAAACATTTTTTAACCACGTAGAAAAAAACCCCCATATAACCTGTCTTGTCTGTTTCTGTAATTAAGATCACATTTATTTCATGCCTTATGAATTGCCTCCCTTTGCTTTTGTATCTCAGGGTCTGTTTGGGGTGAGCGATGATGGGGGTCCAAAAGACCATTTGTCCTGGGAGTTTCATTCGAAAAGCATTTTGAATTTAGACTTTTCATATTTTCAAATGGAATAGAGACGTAAACAAATGCTATTCTGTAAACCTGTATTTTTGCATTTTTTTACTTTTAAAAAATGCATTAGGAGCCTCAAAATTGAAATATCTCTTGACTGGTGAGAAGCACTGCTTTTCTTTGAATCAGAATTTTCCTTCCTTGCTTTTATTACTATCACTCAAAATCAAAATCAAATCCATCCTTTATAAGCCATCTTAAATGTTCCTTTCAGGAAACCATCTTGATCTTAGCTGGAAGTAATTTCTTTCCTCTGTAATCCCATATTACCGAGACATATGTGTGTATATATATTTTTTTGAGACAGAATCTTGCTTTACTACCCAGGCTGGCTCTATTGCTGCTGGAGTGCAGTGGTGCAATCTTAGCTCACTGCAACTGCTGTCTTCTGGCTCAAGTAATCCTCCTATCTCAGCCTCCAGAATAGCTGGGACCACAGACGCATGCTACTACACCCAGATAATTTTTGTATTTTTTTGTAGAGATGGGGTTTCACCATGTTGGCCAGGGTGGTCTTGAACTCCTGAGCTCAAGCGATCTGCCCACCTTAGCCTTCCAAAGTGCTGGAATTCCAGGGATAGGCCACCATACCTGGCCTGATCAGGCCGGGTCTAGTCTTTATACTAGGCTGCAGGCTTCATGTGCACATGAAGCATTGTCTTATTCTTTCATGTGTTAGATGTATTTTAGAAACTAAAAAAAAAATTCTTTTTGAATAAAGGCCTATGATAGCTCCATTTCTGGAGAGGGATGTTTAAATTAGATTTTATTATTTTCTCTGACTCTTTGTTTCCTTATCTGTCTCTCTTATATGCATAAATTAGTTTTTGCAGGATTGGATTAGGTATTCTATACATTTGCAAAGATTTTAATTGTTGTAGCCCCTCTAATATAAACCTAATTTAATGTGAAAGCTCAAAAAACTCTCTGTTTAAAATTCTTCTTCTGGACATACTCAGAGCTACTCGTAATGTGATTAGTGACATCCTCCTTTAGTGGTAGAAAAAGAAAAATTCCCTGGAGCTCGCAAAAGTCATTGAACAAATGTCCAATTATTGTGTAGGTAACATTTGGCAATATCACTACCAGATGGCTTCATTCTGGTTATCTGTCAATTTTTATATCTCTACCCCTGTTTATCTTTATGGGGTTCTGTCTGTAGTTAACAACAATTATGTCTCTAGGAAATCTACATTGCAGAACATATTGGTCTTGAGTTGGTTTCCTCAAGACTGTAGTTCTCTCTGCATATATTATGTAAATGAGACAGGGCCTCACTTCATTGCCCAGCCTTGTGTCAAACTCCTGGGCTCACAAAATCTTCCTTCCTCAGTCTCCCAGAATGCTGGGATTACAGGTGTGAACCACTGCACCTGGACATGCAAGGCATTTCATAGAGGTGTTGGAGTGTGTGGGAAATAAAGTAAAAGAAGAAAAAAATTTGTACAAGAAAGTAAATGTAGTCATGATATCCACTTGACTCAACAGTGCTGAATATTTACATAATTATAAGAATGAAACCTTTCTGTCTCATTTGGGTTTAAATGAGACAGAAAGAGAAGGAGAGAGAGAATTATATCGGGAGGAATAGAAGAAGGGGAAGAGGGGGCGTGAAATCATTTACCATATCGGAAAGTTAGTAAATAACTAAAATCTGATGAATTGAGAGATAGTAATACATACATACTATTCAGAGTTTTGAAAGTACTCGTAAAGAAGTGTTCAAACCGCAAGTAGGAGAAAAAGGTTGGCAGGCAAAGAGGACTTGGGGCTATTATTTTATTATTGTTATAAGTCTTTTAGCTCTGCATAAACCTAAAACAACTTTGTAAACATAATACTTTGATTAAAAATTAGTGTTAATTAAAACCATCTTTTGAGGAAAAGTTCTGTGTATAATTTTTTTGTTTTACTTAGTTTCTAATCAGTTCTACCTAAAAAAGATGGTGGTAGAAATTTGACAAGGATTCTTAGAACTTAGATGTAAAGATACGTTGGATAATTAAAAGTAAAATGCAAAAATCCTAGGAAAGCCAATTCACAGTGGTTAAGAGCCAGCATACACTTTCCATACCTTTTTACAGATATGTTAGTCTGTTCTTATGCTGCTAATAAAGACTTACCCAAGACTGGGTAATTTAAGAAGGAAAGAGGTTTAATGGACCTACAGTTCTACATGGCTGGGGAGGCCTCACAATCATGGCAGAAAGCAAAGGAGACGCAAAGTTGTGTTCTGTATGGGGGCAGGCAAGATGGCTTGTGCAGGGCAACTTCCATTTATAAAACCATTAGATCTCATGAGACTTAGTCGCCATCAAGACACCAGCATAGGAAGGACCTGCGTCATGATTCAGTTATCTCCCACCAGATCCTTCCCATGACATGTGGGGATTATGGGAGCTACAATGCAAGATGAGATTTGGGTGAGAACACAACCAAACCGTATCAACAGGATACACTAAAATAATCAAAATTCCTATGCAACAACGTATTATAACTAGAGAGGATCCTAGAAGTCCTTTTATATTTTATCATTTTTTTTTTCAAGACATTTTACAGCTTGGCATGGTGGCTCACACCTGTAATCTCAGCACTTTGGGAGGCTGAGGTGGTAGGATCACTTGAGCCCAGGAGTTCGAGATAAGATTGGGTAACACAGCAAGACTTCATTTCTTAAAAAAAAAAAAAAAAATACATTTTATATTGAAGAAACAACCTATTGCCTTGAAGAAAATGTGAATTATACTTTGTTCTATAGACAGAAATTAATTACATGAAGAATCAAGTGGTTTGTTAAAAATATTGCTGTTTTAAGAGATAACAAGTAATAGTTACTATTTCATCAGTTTTGTCAAAGTCAAATAAAAATGTAGAGACAAATCTATAGACATAAAGTTTAATTTGAGAAAACAGAATTGCAATTTGTGGTATACACACAGACTCGTGTAGTTATTTTTTTTTTTTTTTTTTTTTTGAGACGGAGTTTCACTCATGTTACCCAGGCTGGAGTGCAATGGCGCGATCTCGGCTCACTGCAACCTCCGCCTCCCAGGTTCAGGCAATTCTCCTGCCCCAGCCTCCTGAGTAGCTGGGATTACAGGCATGCACCACCATGCCCAGCTAATTTTTTGTATTTTTAGTAGAGACGGGGTTTCACCATGTTGACCAGGATGGTCTCGATCTCTTGACCTCGTGATCCACCCGCCTCGGCCTCCCAAAGTGCTGGGATTACAGGCTTGAGCCACCGCGCCCGGCTCGTGTAGTTTTTAGTATTTTGGAAGACCAGAGAGAAGATTGAATGTTTTATTAGAAAGAGAAATGTTGCATATTGTTTTGCAAGAAATCTCACTGGCAGTAGTGAAGTTCCTCGGACCTGGCAAGCTCGGATCGGTGAATACCGGCAGTAGGAAAAACTAAAGAGTCATGGCAGGCAGCTGTAGGTAAAAATGGTCCTAGTGCCGGGCGCGGTGGCTCACGCCTGTAATCCCAGCACTTTGGGAGGCCGAGGCGGGCAGATCACGAGGTCAAGAGATCAAGACCATCCCGGCCAACACGGTGAAACTCTGTCTCTACTAAAAGTACAAAAAAAATAGCTGGGCGTGGTGGCAAGCGCCTGTGGTCCCAGCTACTCGGGAGCCTGAGGTGGAAGAATTGCTTGAACCCAGGAGGCAGAGGTTGCAGGGAGCCGAGATTGCGCCACAGCACTCTAGCCTGGTGGCAGAGCAAGAGTCCGTCTCAAAAAAAAAAAAAAAAAAAAAAAAAAAGGTCCTAATTTGCAGCAGGTCATTTCAGCAGCTGAGCTTGCAGGGTAATTCTTGAAGCAGGCACTATGTACCCTGAGTGCTTTTTCCCCTGGTTCCTTGAATCTGATTCACTTGGATGTGACAAAAAGAACTCAATTCATACAATCAGTTTTCAGTTTATTCTATATTATAAAACATTAGAATTGATTTGTTCATATTTGAGCTGCTGTTATAAAAGGATCCTATTTTAGTGATCTGATAATTAGGGCTTTCTTTTAATTTCAAGTTGTACTTAATTGGGCTTTTAGATCATTGTGAGTAGCATGCCAACACCAAGGACATAGCTCTTTGGAAAGCCTTTAATTTAAAATATTTCCCTTCCTTCCTTGTAGACTGAATCAGGAAGCTGTTTCTGGTCTAGAAATGGGGTGTTGTCATGTTCACATCAGCCAGCTGGACATCTGAAGGGGAGTGTACAATTTGTGAGAACACTGTGTGTGCTACTCTGCACACTGGAGATAATTACTCCTAACAGAGAAGTTCTTTGAAGTTGCTGCATGAAGTCAGTGTAAAGTGTTATGAAGCACCCACATGAAAGGAGTCTTTTGTTCATTTCTTCTGTGCTCACAGAAGGGTTGCCTGCATTGGGTTATTCATCTTCTTTCCCTGTGGAAACTGACTGTGGAGTTCTGTGCCAGGCCCAGCATACATCTTCTTCCCAGGCTGCCAGATTTCACAGAATGTTAAATAAAATCTGCTTTTATTTGCCTGTAACTGCTCTTCTGTGGCTTTACTCAGAAATAAGACCTGTTAAAAATGAATTATTTTTTAGAAAACTAGCTCAGTTTAAAACCCTTAGAGCACTGGGGGCAAACTAAACTTAGTATGCTGTTGTGCAGCAGGCGAGTGCTGAAGACAAAGCAGAGAGCAAGGGCCAGAGGCTCCGCTCAACACGGAAGGGTTTTGAGAGCAAAGCCGTCCTACTGTTTAGTTTTGCAGACACCCAAACTTGCCCTTCTTTGGAAGTTAAAAGGTTCTTAGGGAAATAAATAAATAAAATTCCAAATTTGTTACCTTGAAGGTCTGAAAGAGATGGGAAAAAAGGCTTGCAGTATATTTTACATGAAAGTAATATCTGATCTTCTAAGAAATGTCTTCTGTAGAAACTGTTAAAACAATTAAGAGCCCATTGAGGGATGTAGTCTTAGTTACCTTGCTGCCAGAGAGGCAGGCTGAAGGTCACTAGCTTGGAGTCAGTCATGTTTGTATGCACCCATTTTCCATTCAATGCCATAGGGATTCAAGCTTAAGTTCTGGGTATCAATTTGCAAATGTGTCCCACTGCTTTTCCTAATTTGTCTAGCTCATTCTGCCCTCTCCCTTTTCCTGCTTTTTTTCTGCAGTTTATTTGCTCTATCTAACACTGACCTTAAACTAGAAAAAACATTTTATTGTTTTCAACTCACTTTCAGATATACTATTCTTGCCTCTATCAGAGATGGAGCACCTTTCAGATGGCAAGACACATGCTTTTTTTTGCCCCAATATTCCAATATTAAATCATTAATATAAATGATTTTTATATTAACTTTCTGTTACTGCTACTTCACCTGGCACATGGTAGTGTGTCCCCACATAATGCATTATCCAAAGTGAGACACTTTTGGAAGCAAAAGGGTATGCAGTTAGTAGTTATACCAGTACCAGGTGCAAACTGAGACATAAGTTCAGTTAATCAATAAATATTTGTGAAATATAATTTATTTCTTTGGTGATATTCTACTCATTATGCTTAACTTTTACCTTTTTAAATTCAGGAATCTTCTTATTGGTGCTTGAATAACTTCTTTCCTTTTTAGAGACTTTTTTTCTTCTGAGATTTTACTTTTTGTTGAGACAGGCTCTCACTCTGTCATGCAGGTTGGTGTACAGTGGTGCAATTATAGTTCACTGCAGCCTTGATCTCCCAGTTTCAAGGGATCCTCCCATCTCAGACTCCTGAGTAGCTGGGACTGCTGGTGTGTGCCATCATGCTTGGCTATTTATTTATTTATTTATTTATTATTTATTTTTTAGTAGAGATGAGGACTTGCTGTGTTTCCCAGGCTCATCTTGAACCTCTGAGCTCAAGTGATCCTTTTGCCTTGGTCTCCCAAAGTGTTGGGATTAGAGGCGTGAGCCACCATGTCTAATCAAGATTGCACTTTCTAAAACCACATTGGATGACTCATGACTTATCACAGGCCTGGAGACCTAGGAGAGAAGAACGATTTCATGAGCCAGGCTCAGGGCCCTGCTCCTCTTTGCAGTCTTGGGACACAGCTCCCTGCATTCTGGCTTCTCCCGCTTCAACCATAGCTCTAAGAAACCCAGATATAGCTTGGCTGCTGCTTCAGAGCATGCAAGCCATTAGCCTTGGTGGTTCCCTCATGATATTAAGCTGGCTGGTGCACAGAGTAAAAGAGTTGAGGCCTGGGAGCCTCTGCCTAGATTTCAGAGGATGTATGGAAAAACCTGGATGTTTAGGCAGCAGCCTGATGCAGGGGTGGAGCCCTATGGAGAATCTCTGCTAGGAGAGTGCAGAGAGAAAATGTGAGGTTGGTGGCCCCACAGAAAGTTACCTCTGGGGCACTGCCTATTGGAGTTGTGAGGAGAGGGCCACCATCCTCCAGACCCCAGAATGCAGATCCACTGGCAGCTTGCATTGGGTACCTGGAAAAGCCGCAGTCACTCAAGGCTAGACCTTGACAGCAGCTGCTGGGGCTGAACCCTGCAGAGCCACAGGGCTGAAGCTGTCCCATACATTGCATCAATGTGTCCTGGATATGGGACATGAAGTCAGGGGAGATTATTTTCGAGATTTAATTTTTAATGACTGCAATGCCTGTATTTCCATTGTATCTTGGGAGAAACTAACTTGTTTTTGATTTTACAGGCCTGATACGGTTTGGTTGTGTCCCCACCCAAATCTCATCTTGGTCTGTAATTCGAACTGTAATCTCCATGTGTCCAGGGAGGGACCTGGTGGGAGGTGATCCACCAGGGTAGATCATGGGTGGGGGCGGTTTTCCCCATACAGTTGTCATAATAGTGACTGAGCTCTCATAAGAGCTGCTTGTTAGATAAGTGTTGGGTGCTTCCCCCTGCTCTCTTTCTCTTCTACCACCGTGTAAGAAGATGCTAGCTCTCCCTTTGCCTTCTATCATGATTGTAAGTTTCCTGAGGCCTCCCCAGGTATTTGGAACTGTGAGTCAATCAAACTTTCTCTTTTCTTTATAAATTACCCAGTCTCAGGTAGTATATTTATAGTAGTGTGAAAACAGAGTGACACAGAAAATTGGTACCAGGAGTGGAATACTTCTATACAGATAACCTGAAAATACGGATGTGACTTTGGATCTAGGTATTGGGCAGAGGTTGGAACAGTTTGGAGGGTTCAGAAGAAGATAGAAAGACGTGGGAAAGTTTGGAACTTCCTAGAGACTTGTCGAATGATTTTGACCAAAATGCTAAGAGTGATATGGACAATGAAGTCCAGGCTGAGGTGGTCTCAGACGCATATGAGGGACTATTGGGAATGGGAGCAGAAATGCCGCTCTTGCTATGCTTTAGGAAAGGTAGTGGCAGCATTTTGCTCCTGTCTTGGAGATCTGTGGAACTTTGAACTTGAAAGAGATGATTTAGGGTATCTGGCAGAAGAAATTTCTTTCCTTTCCTTTTCTTTTTTCTTTTCTCCCTCCCTCCCTGCCTCCCTCCCTCCCTTCCTCCTTCCCTCCCTCCCTCCTTCCTTCCTTCCCTCCCTCCCTCCTTCCTTCCTTCCTTCCCTCCCTCTCTCCTCCTTGTATTCTTTCATTCTTTCTTTGTTCTTTCTTTCTTTTTTGGAGAGACAGCCTTGTTCTGTCACCCCAGCTGGAGTGCAGTGGTGCAGTCTTGGCTCACTGCCTCCTCCACCTGCTGGGCTCAAGCAGTTCTTGTGCCTCAGCCTCTTGACTAGTTGGGACTACAGGTGTGTGCCACCATGCCAGGTTAATTTTTTGTATTTTTAGTAGAGACAGGGTTTCACTATGTTGCCCAGGCTAGTCTCGAGCTCCTGAATCTTAGTCTACCCACCTTGGCCTTCCAAAGTGCTAGGATTATAAGTGTGAGCCACTGTACCCAGCCTGGCAGAAGAAATTTCTAAGCAGCAAAGCATTCAAGAAGAAACCTGGTTTATTCCGAAAGCATTCAATTATATGTGTTCACAAAGAGATAGTATGAAATTGGAACTTATGTTTAGAAGAGAAACAGAGCATAAACATTTGGAATATTTGCAGCCTGACCATGTGGTAGAAAAGAAAAACCCATTTTCTGGGGAGGAATTTAAGCTGGCTGCAGGAATTTGCATAAGTAACTGAGGAGCTGAATGTTAATAGCCAAGACAATAAGGAAAATGTCTTCAGGGCATGTCAAAGATCTTCATGGCAGCCCCTCCCACCAGAGACTTGGAGGCCTAGGAAGGAAAAAAAATAGCTTTGTGGGCTGGGCCCAGGGCCCCATTGCCTTGTGCAGCTTTGGAACTTGGTGCCCTGAATCCCAGCTGCTCCAGCTCTAGCTGGGGCTAAAAGGGACCAAGGTACAGCTCAGTCTGTTGCTTCAGAGGGTGCAAGCCCCAACCCTTCATGATTTTCAAGTTGTGTTGGGCTTGCAGTATGCAGAAGACAAGGGTTGAGCTTTGGAAGCCTCCACCTAGATTTCAGAAGATGTATGAAAATACCTGGATGACCAGGCAGAAGTCTGCTGCAGGAGTGAAGGCTTCATGGAGAACCTCTGCAAAAGGGAAATGTGTGGTTGGATCCCCCACAGAGAGTTCCTTCTGGGGCACTGCCTAGTGGAGGCGTGAGAAGAGGGCCACCATCCTCCAGACCCCAGAATTGTAGGTCTACTGATAGCTTGCACCATGCACCTGGAAAAGCTGCAAGCACTCAACGCCAGCTTGTGAAAGCAGCTGCAGGGCCTGGACCCTGCAGAGGCACAAGGATGGAGCTGCCAAAAGCCATGGGAGCCCTACCCTTGTATCAGTGTGTCCTGGAGGTGAGATATGGAGTTAAAGCAGATTTTGGAGCTTTAATGACTGCCCAGCTGGGTTTCAAACTTGCATGAGGCCTGTGACCCCTTTGTTTTGACAAATTTCTCCCTTTTGGAATGGGAACATTTACCCAACTCTTGTACCCTCATTGTATCTTGGAATTAATTAACTTGCTTTTGATTTTACAGGCCCCTGTAAAGATACTACCTGAGACCGGGTAATTGATAAAGAAAAGAGGTTTACTTGACTCACAGTTCCACATGGCTGAGGAGGCTTCAAAAAATGTACAATCATTGCAGAAGGTGAAGGAGAAGCAAGGCACGTCTTACATGGCAGCAAGAGAGAGAGAGAGAGAGTGAGGAAGTGCCATACTTTGGAACTGTCAGATCTCATAAGAACTCACTCACCATCATGAGAACAGCATGGGGGAAACTGCCCCCATGATCTAATTGTCTCCCATGAGGTCCCTCTATTGACATGTGAGGGTTACAATTTTTTTTTTGAGATAGAGTTTCACTTTTGTTGCCCAGGCTGGAATGCAATGTCACGATCTCAGCTGACAGCAAACTTTGACTCCTGGATTCAAGTGATTCTCCTGCCTCAGCCTCCTAAGTAGCTAGGATTACAGGCATGTGCCACCACACCTGGCTAATTTTTGTATTTTTGCTAGAGACAAGGTTTCTCCACGTTGGACAGGCTGGTCTTGAATGCCTGACCTGAGGTGATCCATCTGCCTTGGCCTCCCAAAGTGCTGAGAGTAAAGCCATGAGTCCCTGCACCTGGTCAGGATTACAATTTAAAATGAGATTTGGATGGGGACACAGAGCCAAACCACATCATTCCACCCCTGGCCACTCCCAAATCTCATGTTCTTTTCACATTTCAAAACCAATAGTCCCCCAAAGTTTTAAATTATTCCAACATTAACTCAAAAGTATAAGTCCAGGCCAGGTGCAGTGGCTCACACCTATAATCCCAGCAATTTGGGAGGCCAAGGCAGGCAAATCACCTGAGGTCAGGAGTTCAAGACCAGCCTGGTCAACATGGTGAAACTCCATCTCTACTAAAAATACAAAAATTAGCTGGGCATGGTGGTGGGCGCCTGTTATCCCAGCTACTCAGGAGGCTGAGGCAGGGAGAATTGCTTGAACTCAGGAGGCGGAGATTGCAGTGAGTCTAGATTGCACCATTGCACTCCAGCTTGGGTGACAGAGTGAGACTTTGTCTCAAAAAAAGGAAAATAGACTCCCCCAAAAAGTCATCTTAGCCAAGATATTTCAATTATACTCCTTTTCTTGGATATTGGTTATTAAACCATCAGCCTGTGTCTTCAATAGGTTTATAATTTGGGGTGGGAGAAAATAGTTCCCATTTATTGAGGTCTTAATCCAGGCACTGGATTAAGATAATTATATATTGCATCATATATAATTATCATGAAGTAGTGTACTCTTCTCAAAGCTTGTTTTTTGAAATATGTGTATTAGGTCTTTGGGTGTATTATATAATACTATGTGAAAGAAACCTTTTCTTGAGCAATTAGATTTGAGAAATGCTATGCTAAAGTTAAATAGGTTTCTTTGCTGCAGCAACTCTCCATCTTTCATAAGCAAGTGTGCATTATCAATTTCTAAGAGAGGGCTATAATAAGCATTTACTGGACCATGGATCTAACTTGCCATCTTCTCCCTAGACCCTGTCTCCTTTGTCCCGAAACCAAAGGACACATTTTCTAAAGAAGACGGCATGAAAAAAATGTAAATTAGTGTTACATGTTTTATTTCAAGATGGAGATAAGCTATATTACAAGACAATTCTGCAAAATAGGCTGTTTCCTGATAGTAACCACATAGTAAGATGACTTTCATTACTTTGTTAACTCCAATAGGGAACTTAAAGATAGTAAAATGGTTTGTTGCAAATAAATAAGCCCAGATTAAGAAACAAGAAATGCTTATCTCATGTACTTACATATATAGCAGTCCTCCTTTATATGTGGTTTTGCTTTACAGTTTCAGTTACTAGTAGCCACAGTCCAAAAATACTAAATAAAAAATTTCAGAAATAAATAATTTGTAATTTTTTAATTGCACATCATATTGAATAGCGTGATGAAATCTCACAGTATCTCACTTTGCCCAACTCTGTCCTGCTTAGAATGTGCATTATTCCTTGTCCAGCATCTTCATGCTGTCTATAATCCTCCCCTTAGTCACTTAGTAACCCACTCTGTTGTCCCTCTTAGTTTTCAGATCGACTGTCAATGTATCACAGTGCTTATGTTCAGGTCGGCCTTATACTAGCCCCAAAGCACAAGAACAGGGATGCTGGTACAGTTTAAAAACTGCTCTATTTTATTAATAGTTATTGTTGTAAATCTCTTACTGTGATTTATAAATTGAAGTTTACCGTAGGCATATATGTTTAGGAAGAAGAATATGTGTGGTACAATCTGTGGTTTCAGGCATCCATGGAATGTTTTGGAATGTACCCCTTATAGATAAGGAAAGACTAACAGACTTTAAAGGATTTTTCAGTGATTTTAGGAATAATTCCTAATTATTCTTGCTGAGAACCCATTACCTATTATAGCAGAGAAACGGCTTCTACTCTGGTCCTGTCTTTATTCTATTCTGTATTGTATGTCCCTTGTGAGTCTCATCCCACATAATATGATCTGTCAGTTTCCTCCTCTAGGGCTTTTATTACTAAACCATTTTTCGATTACACACTTACTCAAAGTGCACTTACTTTAAGTATCAACTTATTATTAACAGCCTTTTTTTTCAAGTCCAACATAGCTTAAAGGAAAAAAAGTTTTTTATAAAAAGATATGCTTTCTTCTAATTTGTTCAGCAAACCAGGGGCTGCGTATTTATTTGCATTAACGTATAGAAATGACTTTCTGATGTCACAGTTCTGTTCTACATGTTGTGTTAGTGAGGGGCTTATTTTAAATTTGCTTTGGAAAATTCTCCTTGAACTCTGAATTGAAAATAGACCATCTTGCCTCTATGTAAAAATCACAGGTGTCATGAGATTAAAATTTTTTTCCTAGCTGTAGTTCCTTAGTATTATTGTTAAATTCGTTCAGTCTCTAGATTTATATAACAGACTTGTAATACAATTTTCAATTGTGCTGTGCTTGTGCTAGGAATAGAAGAAACAAAGACAAACGAAGACATTTTGGGCCCAATACTGTGTAGCTATGGGTATATATTGCCTCTGTTTTTCAGATAGGATTATTCGATCATTTAGGAAACAAAAATGGCAGATCTTCCGAGTGGATGGAAGGAAGACGTAGAAACTGAACGAAAGGGGAAGGAAACCAGGAACGTTGCATAAGTCAAACTACTCATCTGACAAAGATCTAATATCCAGCATCTGTAAGGAATTTAAATTTACAAGGAAAAAAACATTAAAATGTGGGCAAAGACATAGACAATTTTCAAAGGAAGACATACATGTGGCCAAAACGTATATGGGAAAAGATCAACATTACTGATCACTGGAGAAATGCAAACCAAAACCATGGTGAAATACCATCTCATACTAGTCAGAATGGCTACTATTAAAAAGTCAAAAAATAACAGATGCTGGTGAGGTTGTGGAGAAAAAGGAATGTTCACACACTGTTGGTGAGAAGGTAAATTAGTTCAACCATTGTGGAAGACACTGTGGTGATTCCTCAAAAACCTAAAGACAGAAATACTATTTGACCCTCAGTTCCACTGGTACATACTCAGTAATGGGCTTGATTGGTTAAATAGTATTTCTATGTTTAGGTCTTTGAATATAAGAAATAAAAATCATTCTATCAAAAAGACACATGCACATGTATGTTCGTTGCAGCATTATTCACAATACAAAGACATAAAATCAACCTAAATGCCCATCAATGGTAGACTGGATAAAGAAAATGTGGTACATATGCACCACGGAATACTATGCAGCCATAAAAAAGAATGAGAGCATGTCCTTTGCAGGGATATGAATAGAGCTGGATAAAAACCGTTATCCTTAGAAAACTAATGCTGGAACATAAAACCAAACACCACATGTTCTCACTTATAAGTGGGAGCTAAATGATGAGAACACATGAAC
Organism: Sapajus apella; assembly: GCF_009761245.1. Lineage (NCBI taxonomy): Eukaryota > Metazoa > Chordata > Mammalia > Primates > Cebidae > Sapajus > Sapajus apella. The sequence goes on along the minus strand of NW_022436976.1, from coordinate 15,594,255 downwards.
AAATGGGGGAAACAACACACACTGAAGCCTATCAGAGGATGGAGATCAGGAGGAGGAAGATAATCAAGAAAAATAACTAGGGAGTACTAGGTGGAATACCTGGGTGATGAAATAATCTGTACAACAAATCCCTATGACACAAGTTCACCAATAACACAGACCTGCACATGTACACCTGAACGTAAAACAAAAGTTAAAAAAGCTTTTAAATGGACACAGTAGGAGAAAAATTATAAACCAAGTGAGAAAAGATATGCCAGAAGCTGCAATCTCAAAAATCCTTATCTTAGTTTAAATTTTATATTAGATAGGCTCTCTGTCTCTCACAAGTGTGAGAATATTTGTAGCATAACTTACAACAAATTGCATTTATTTAAAGTGTTACAATCTGCTAAGTGTTGATATACGTACATATCCATGAAGTCACTGCTGAAATCAACATCGTGAACACAGCCATCACTCCCAAAAGTGTCCTTGTGCTTCTTTGTACTCTCTCTTTTTCCTTCTCTCTTTCCCTTCTTCAAACAACTTACTGCTTACTGTCACTGTAATTTATTTTGTATTTTTTAGACTTTAACATAGACATCCATAATGTACTTTTTGTCTGACTTCTTTCATTGGGCATCATTATTTTGAGATGCACTCATGTTTTAGTGTGTATCAATAGTTGTTACTTTTTTTTTTGCTGAGAATAATCCAGTAGTATAGATAAACCTTAACTTATTAATTCTTTTATTTTATTTTATTTATTCACTTTTTTTGAGATGGAGACTATCTGTCACCCAGGCTGGAGTACAGTGGCACTATTTAGGCTCACTGCAAACTCTGTCTGCTGGGTTCAAACGATTCTTCTGCTTCAGCCTCCTGAATAGCTGGGATTATAGGTGCACACCACCGAGCCCAGCTAATTTTTGTATTTTTAGTAGAGGCGGGGTTTCACTGTGCTGGTCAGGCTGGTCTGGAACTTCTGGCCTCGTGATCCACCTGCCTTTGGCCTCCCAAAATGCTGTGATTGCAAGCTGAGCCACCGTGCCCTGCCTATTTTATTTTCTTTTGAGATGAAATTTCACTTTGTTGTCCAGGCTGGAGTACAATGGGATGATCTTGGGTAACTGCAATGCCCACCTCCCATGCATGATTCTCTTGCCTCAGCCTCCCAAGTAGCTGGGACTAGAGGGGACGCCACCATGCCTGACTAATTTTTGTATTTTTAGTAGAGATGGGGCTTCACCATGTTGACCAGCCTGGTGTCAAACTCCTGACCTCATGTGATCTTCCCGCCTTGGCCTCCCAAAGTGCTGGGATTACAGGTGTGAGCCCTGGTCAATCCATTTATTTGTTGATTGACATTTGGGTGGTTTCCCATTTTAGGCTATTATAAACAAATCAGCTATGATCTTTGATTGGACATAGGCTTTCATTTCCCTTGGGTAAATTCCTAGATGCAGAATAGCTTAGTAATTTAGTAAGTGTAGGTTTAACTTTTTAAAGAAGCTTCCAAACTGTTTTCCAAATAAATTTTATTTTTCTGCCAACAATATCTGAGAATTCCAGTCCCTTGTCAACATTTGGCATGGTCAGTCTTTTAATTTTTAGACAATCTGATTGATACATAGTGATATTGTAGTAATTTGTATTTCCTAATGACTAATGATGATGAACATCTTTTCATGTGCTTATTTGCTATCTTTCTGATTTGAATTTTAGTGACTAAGTCACAGAGAATGTACTAGTCACTTGGGCTGTTGTTAAGAGAATAACATAGACGGGATGCCTTAAACTGCAAACATTCATTTCCCACAGTTTTGAAGGCTAGGAGTCTGAGACGAGGGTACCAGCAGGGTTCGGTTCTTGATGAGGGCCCTCTTTCTGATTTGGAGATGGCTGCCTTCTTGCTGTATCCTCACATGGCAAAGAGAACTCTGGTCTCTTCCTCTCCTTACAGGGCACTAATTCCATCAGGAGGCCCCCACACTCATGACCTTATCCAAACCTAATTACCTTCCAAAGGTTTCACCTTCAAATACCACTACCTTGGCAATTAAGGCTTCAATATATGGATTTTGGGGGTACAGAAATATTCAATTCATAGTGAATATTAATAGAGGTATTAATCCTGAACTGAGAAATGAAGAATGAATTGGAAGTTGCCTGGTCAAACAAAAAGTGTGTGTGTGCGTGTGTGTGTGTGTGTGTGTGTGTCTGCATAGAATAAAGTAGGTTGTCATTAAAATTTTGGTGTGAATATATGTATCAGATTGTTTTTCTCAGACAGAACAGAATCTAAGCCACATCAAAACTTGAAACACTCTGGGAAAGAAGGGTTATTGAAGGATGAAGGACTGCTTGGGAAGAGTAAAAAAAACAAGTAGGGGGATTTGACAGAAATCTCACATACTTCATTCTTATCTTTTTCTCCCTTGCTACTCTGTATCTTGTTTCAGATTGGAATTTCTGGATATTTGTCAGCTGGTAGATCAGGTGATTTGCCTCTGAGTACCTGTTTGAGAAAGTGACTACCACGTCAGCATGGGATCAATAGAATTCATTAGAGGCTTCTGACTCCGTTGTCTGAAGCTCACTGACAACCAAATTACACAAATAACATCTCCATGTCAGAGTAAATCAGACTTAGCTGTCGAACCAAGGATAAGCAGAGTGTAGCTTCCATCTTAGTAAATTGAATTATCCTGATTTGCCTGCCTGCTACATGCTCTCCTAGCCAGGTCTGGGTAAGGGATCCAGTTACCCTGAAGTAAATAACAAGAATTCCGTTGGAGCTGGATGCGTTGGCTCATGCCTATAATCCCAGCACTTTGGGAGGTTGAGGCGGGTGAATCACCCAAGGTTGGGAGTTTGAGACCAGTCTGGTTAACGTGGTGAAACTCCATCTCTACTAAAAATACAAAAGTTATCTGGGCATGGTGGCACGCACTTGTAATCCCAGCTACTTGGGAGGCTGAGGCAGGAGAATCACTCGAACCTGGGAGGCGGAGGTTGCAGTGAGCCAAGATCCCGCCATTGCACTCCAGCCTGGGCAACAAGAGTGAAATTCCGTCGTCGGAAAAAAAAAAAAAAAAGAATTCTGTTGACTGAGTCACCATTTGTATAAAGATCAGTATTCCCAGAAATATCCTGTGCTTTTGGATGTGGCAACCAAAGGCATCGATTACATTGATGGCACTGAAATAAAGCTCCTAGTGGGTCACTGGTTGTTAGGCATTTCTTTATGGCAGTAAATAGCATGTATTTATTCTGAGAGAAATATATCCTGGTTTGGACACAAATGATAGCTGCTAATATAAATGTTTATCTATCATAAAAAGGACAAATTTAAGACTGTTAACCTGGATGTGGAATTTAAAATAATTTGAGTAGTGGAGGTGGTTGAGGCCAGCCCTAAGGAGCCTAGTGAAGAAATTTTTACAAGAATCATGATAATAATAAAATAATAACATCACTATTGTAATGACTAGCATTTGTTGATCATCTATACTCTGTGCAGAGAACTTTCCATGAATTGTCTTACTGACTTCTCCTTACAGTCCTATAAAATAAATACTATTGTTATCTTTATTTATTTCATTTTTATTTTTATTTTGTCATTCTGTCACCCAGGCTGGAGTGCAGTGGCGGGATCTCAGCTCACTGCAACCTCCGACTCCCTGGTTCAAGCAATTCTCCTGCTTCAGCCTCCCGAGTAGCTGCGATTACAGGCACGCACCAGCACGCCCAGCTAATTTTTGTATTTTTAATAGAGACAGTTTCACTATTTTGGCCAGGATGGTCTCGATCTCCTAACCTCGTGAACTGCCTGCCTCGGCCTCCCAAAGTGCTGGGATTACAGGTGTGAGCCACTGCCACCCAGCCTGTTATCTTTATAGAAGAAGAAATAGAAGTTTAGGAGGGTTAGACAATCTTTTCCGATTGTTGCGTACAGTTGGGAAGTGATAGTGCTGGGTCAGAATGTAATGTGTCTCAGAGCCCTGGCTCTTGCCCTTTCTTTTCAGGATCCAAGTAGGAGTGGTGATCCTTGGACAAAATGTGCATTTTTCTTTTATTTACTGAGTTTCTTTAATCAAGGTACATCTTTGGTGAGTTAGTAGAACATTTATGCAAATTTATGCAAAATAACAAAACCAGGCATCCAAATTTCTATGTCTTTTTTCTTTAGTTCCTTGGTTTATAAGTGAAGAAATTGGTTCATGTGACACCATTTAACAAATAGTAACATAAATTGTAAATTTAAAATTTGAGATGTGAGAGCCGCAAAAAGGGAGAAAATTATTTTCTAACATATAAATGAAATAGAAATGCGACATTTAACCATGGCATGTCACCAGCACAATTTTCAGTTAATACTACACATAAGCTTCATCAAAGAGTTTCTCATATTGAATTAACACATATTTTTTGGTACTTCGGTATAAAGCAGGCACACAAACTTAATTCTGTCAAGCATTTAATCCAGTTACCTTCCTCCACTCAAGTTATGTATATTTGCATGTTGTTAAGAAGTGATCTCATTTTAGTTAAGTGGATAGAGATTTTATTTCAAAATGCTTATTGTGAAAATTCTGCATTTGAAATACATATATTTTTCTATTAAGTTAAATGAGCAATCAACTTCCAGACTGAAGTTATTTTTATACATAATAAGTAGTTAGCAATATGACTTGATTTCTAAAACCCTGAAAAAGCTGCATTTTCCTAAACACCTCCCACCTCAAACGCTATCTGAAAGCACAAATATTATAAACTCTTGCTTCCTCCCTCCCTCACTTCCCCCATCTTTCCTTTCTCCCTTCCCCTTTTTTTCTTCCTCTCTCTCTCCCTTTTTCCCTGTATTCCACTTTTTCTCTTATAAATATTTACTAAATGCCTTTTATAAGCCAGCAATGGAAGAGCTAGAGAGCCCTTTGTATTGTAACGAAGTGTACATAGTTCCCTTCCCTAAGGAGCCCAGTGCCTAGTCAGGCAAAAAGATGTCTAACAACTTGTAAGAAAGATTGCATTGCTATAATGAAGGTGTGAATAAAGTATTGTAGGGAGCCAGAGAAAGTTTCATAGAAAGGAGACTATTTGAACTAAATCTTGATTAATAATTAAGAATTAAGGGTTAAAAAGACGTTAAATATTGCCTTTCAACATGCAAATACTTCTGGGATTTCAAAATTTCAGAAAACATTATTATTATTATTATTTTAGTAGAGACAGAGTCTTGCTATGTTGACCAGGCTGGTCCCAAACTCCTGGGCTCAGGTGGTCCTCCTGCCTTGGCCTCTTCAAACGCCGAGATTATTTGCTGTGCCCAGCCAGAAATACTGAGATGACCTGCTGTGCCCAGCCAGAAAACATTTGTTATGTACATAAGTATCACAGGTACCATGTCAGAAAATGGAGCATTAAGAAAAAAACAAGACTTGATTCCTTTCCTTGAGGATCACAGTTTTCTAGAAGAAAAGAGGTTTCTAAAATATGTATTCTTAGTGTATTGTAAGGAGAGACGCTTTGCCTTTATGGGAATAGGGGTAGAGACAAGAAGTTTAGGGGTAGGTTTTCAAAAAAAATTCGTTCATAGGAATTGAACCTATAGAGACAACAAAGGTTACAGAGGGCAAATCTACAGAGTATTATTCATGCTGAGATGGGTGCTTCTGGGTCCTGGGGGTCTCCTCTCGGTTTGCCTCTCACTCTGTACCTGATAGTTCTCACACTGCTTAGACTCCATTGGATCTGAGCAGAACCAGCCACTTACGGATGCGTCAGATGTAAGATACTTCCAGACACCAGACTACATATAGTTGCCTTCAGAGGGCTGGAAGCTCCTTCTATAGGAGCCAGGCGGATGCCAGACCAGCAACTTTGGTAGATAGAATTAGTCATTATCCTCTGAATGTGAATTCATTTATTTATTGATTTGCTCCATGTACTGGGCATCAAAATCCAAGTATCAAAATCCAGGCATTTAGGAAAAGAAGGATCTCTAAAAAGGGGTAGCCAGTGAGAGAAGACTGTAGAAAGAATAAAGGAATAACAGAGAAACTTCGCCCATTTCTTTCATAAGTAGGACAGGACTCCACGGGCCATTGATTGCTTCTCAGACTGGCACATGTTAAGGAATTGAGTTAGGGGCCCGGCTGTGACCCCTGTAGGGAAATTTTCATTTGCACTTAGAAAATTATTTGTTTTATATGTTTATTTGCTTTTAAGTACAGTTGTCCCTTGATATATGCAGGAGATTGGTTCCAGGTCCCCATCTGCACCAAAATCCTTGTACACTCAAGTCCCACAGTGGATCCTGCAGAACCTGAGTATATACAAAAAGTTAGCCCTCCATATAGGCAGATTTTGCATTTCTTTAATACTGAACTTTCAATCTAAGTTTGGTTGAAAAATCTTGGTATAAGTGGACTTGCACAGTCCAAATCTGTGTTGTTCAAGAGTCAACTGTGTAATGAAATTGATACAGTATAACTTTAGAGATTTTTATTCTCAACTACTGTAATAATACAAGCTAGGTGATTTAACTCTGTGCAGCTGCATTCAAGCTAATTCTTGGCTCTAAACTCTGCAGTATAGGAGCACATGTTCTCATGATCTCCTGAGGGCTGTGTCACAGAAAAAAATATATATAAAACAAGGAAGCTGGCACCTGAGTACATTAATTAAATTGGCAGAGATATTAAAATATGATCCCTGGAGGTTATTGATTATATGGCTCCCAGTAGTCTAACCTTTGGAGTTAAATCAACACATCCTGGTTTGAATGTAGGCCATGAATTGGAGCCTGCTTCTGATTCATGATACTTAGAACCATGATTTTAAATATCTTTCAAGTTCACAAAGCTTGAATTTTTAATTTTTTTAATGCTAGATATCTGTGGCATACTTAATGGAATTAGTTTGCTCCCATTCACAAATGATTGCTCTTTCTTTTGATTTGCTCTAATCTTGCATTGCTGTTTGACTAAAATGCTTATTTCTCTTAATTTGGCTCACTTATGTATCCAAGAGGCAAAGCACTTTATGTTTCAATAAATAACTAATTATATTTTTGTCTCAGTTCGGGGTTAACTTGTGCCTGCGTTACTCTTTTGTAAGTTGGGTGTTTCCTTATACCATTTTTCATGGCCTATTTAGCTCAGAGTTTTCGCTGGTAGGTATTGCTGAAAAATAGAGATCCTCAGTTGTAGTGAAAGTAAAGTTTGCACACTAAATAAAATAAGAAACACTTTAAGATTTGTGCTACTTTGGCATGTAATGGCTCACTTATAAACACATTATCTCATTTATCAGGTGTTCATTGGTCAAATCAAATGTTTTCGTTCTGGGCACTTGGAAGGATAGTATAATGCAATTCCCCACCCTCAAAAGATTTCACTATGTAATAAAGGAGATAAAGTTAGCAAAATGAATGTGCTGTAAAGAATAGTAAATGAGTACAATAATTCATAAGAGAGAATTTTTCACTCTTGGGTTGTATCATGCAGGTGGCTAGGTCCATGCCACAGTTGAAGACCTTGAGCACCTTCCCCCATGGTGGACCTCCACTCACTCCATGGGCCAGATGCCTTTGTACAGGACACACCCTGAACAACCGTACCCTATAGTCTTGGCTTGGGTTAAGTATGACTTTATGTAAACAGCAGTTTTGAGCTGAGCCTAAGGGTTATAAAAATGATTCCTCCTTTTAGTAATCCAGGTGGTGTGCTTATGATATGAAAGAGTAAAACTTCAAGCATAGAAAAAAAGATTATTTACATTCTGGAGAATTAAAAATACTTTTAATAAAAGAATATTTTTAAGTAAGAGAAAATTAATTTGTTATTTTGTAGAAAGAATGATAAGAGACCAAATTGCAAAGAGGTGGCATTAGTTCCATCTGATTCACAGAAACAGCACTGCAATTAAATTTTCATTCGATGGCCACCATTGCTGCCAAAGCAAAGAGGAACCTTTTTCAGTCACCACTATATGAAGGGCTTTGAGAGATTTTCAGATTAAAGTACTATATATTTCAGGACCCACATATTTTTTTTAGGACTCCTTCAGATAACAGTTCAGAAATTTTAATTAAATTGGATTAGCACAGAGGAATTTATCCTAATGAAAATGAAGTGTCTAGTGGAACCCATGGATAGAAATATAGGTGCTTTTCTGGAATAAATAGAAGAAAGGACTTAAGTATCCCAAAGTTATCTCATCATCTCTATGCCTGCTTTCCTCTGCACATTAATTTTATTCTCTTTTTGTTTTTAGTTTTCTGATCTAAAGAAAAAAAATCCTCCCTTTTCTCTCCAACATCTTCTAATATTTACTTATTACTGTGTCTTGCCCCTGGAGAGAAATTGGCTTTTATTCTCAGTTCCAGTTACACAAATTACATGACAAGGTCTGAGTGGTTCAGCTGGAGTTCAGTATCTACCTCTGTGTACGTAATTGTAACCTAAGGGACAGTCATAGCATATTAATGCAGTGATGTGGTGACGATGTGTAAAAGTCGGCTTTGGGGTGAGGAGAGGGAAGGTGCACCAATTTGCTAATTTCAGGTGTAAATATTCCCACCATGGCTGATTTCAAGAGCCTAATGTGATATCACTGCATGTGGAGTTGGAAGAGATGCTAACAACCAGCCTTTGTAAGATAGTATAAGGCAGCTCTGACAATAGCTGCTCCTGTAGTAACCATGTGGATGAGAACTCATTTCTTATGAAAGTAGGAGGCTTTGGGCAAAGAAATCAACGTGTCTAGCATAGCCTACGTGATAGAATAAATACTATAACTTCCCCTTAATATTGTGTGTTTTTATTCATTTTTAAAACTTAAGGTAGCAGTATACTATATGATACAATATTGCTTTAGCTTACTGAATAGACATATTACCTCTAAAGTTACTTTGAGATTTAACGCCACATGTGAAAATTGTTACTTTGATATTTCCCGTTGAATTAAATTGATAAATTAACTTGTGAGAACTGAATTATATATGAAATCAGTTGGAGAAAAATGTGTGTGTGTTTTTAACTCCAGGAGTGATTGGAGTGGCATATAACATGGCAGAGCTGTTTCCCAAAAGAAAAATAATCAGAATGAGTTCAAGAGAGATGACATTCCTCAGTCTGTTACAAGCTACAGGCAAGGACGTGTGTAAGAAACCCGGTTTTGGAAAGGCAAGTGAAATATTAGAGGCAGAACTAGTGAGTTGGCTAAAGACTATATAGCATGTAATATTATCCATCTAGCAACTCAATTTTTAATAAAATGACAAACTTTCAAACAGTACAAAAATCACATCAGCATAAGAACTCCATTGTGCTATTTTTTATATTTACGCTGTCTGTCTCCTGGCAGCCACTAATTTGTTCTCCATTGTCATTTTGAGAATGTTTATAAATGGAGTCGTACAAATGCAAGGTTTTGAAACTGACATTTTTTTTTACTCAGCATACTGCCCTCGAAAACCTTCTAGGTCATTACATGTAACAACAGTTTATTCTTTTTTATTGTTTAGTAATAGTCCATTGTTCAATTATTCACCCATTGAAAGACATTTGGATTTTCAGTATTTGCTCTTACAAATAAAGGTATTATGAACATTCTATGTACATACTTCATATACAGGCTTTTATGTGCACATAAAGTTTCCACTCAAATCTTATTTTTAAGCTCCAAAATATTGAACATTATTGTCCTTAAAAATTTTCTTACCAATCTAGCCATTTTACTTACAACCCTTATTACACCAAATATGTGTATGTTTTTTCCCTCACACTAACCATTCTCCAATTCTCCAGACGCCAACTGGGTGCCAAACAATTCAATTCAGTTCTGACACCATCTGAAATCAGCCTCAGACTCTACAAGTTTAAGGGCTCAGTCTCACAAGACTGCCCCTACTTCAGATGCCAATCACACGTTCTGGGCCGCTATACATCTGACTGACCAGCCATTAATTGGGGCTTCTCACAATCCTCTCTTTAGGTTTGATAATCTGCTAGAATGACTCACAGAATTCAAGAGGGCATTTTATCTACCATTACTGGTTTATTAGAAAGGATGTAACTCAGGGCTGGGTGCCGGTGCTCATGCCTGTAATCCTTGCACTTTGGGAGGTTAGTACTTCAGGCTCCCAAAGTGCTAGGCAGATTGCTAAAGCTCAGGAGTTTGAGACAGGTGGCTCATTTGAGCTCAGAAGATTGAGACCAGCTTGGGCAACAGGGCAAAGTGTCATCTCTGTCAACAAATACAGAAATTAACCAGGTGTAGTGGCATGCACATGTAGTCCCAGCTATTCAGGAGACTGAGGGGGGAGGATTGCTTGAGCGCAAAAGGTGGAAGTTGCAGTGAGCTGAGATGGCACTACAGCACTCCAGCCTGGGCAACACAGTGAGACCCTGTCTCAAAAAAAAAAAAGAAAAGAAAAGAAAAGAAAGAAAGGATATAAGCAGGAACACCCAAATGGAAGACATGAATAGGGCAAGGTATGTGGGGAAGAGGGGCTGGGAAAATTAGGGGTGAAGAGCTTAGCTTCTATCTTCTCTCCAGGTGCCAGTCTCCCAGAACTTCGATGTTTTCACCTACCTGGATGTTCTGTGAGCCCCATTTAGGGTTTTTTTTAATAGAAGTTTTTTATGTAGGCGTGATGGATCAAATCATTGGCTTTTGGTAATTAACTGACTCTCCAGTCCCTCTTCCATTCACAATCCTGAAGGTTGGAAGGTGGGACTGAAATTTCTAAGCTTCTAAACAAGGCTTGGTTTTCTTGGTAATTAGCCATCATTTTGAAGCCATCTAGGTGCTCACCGAGAGTTGCCTCATTAGCACAAAAGATGCTGCTATTACCCTTGTTACTTAGGAAGTTCCAAGGGTTTTAGAGACTCTGTGCTGGGAACCAGAGACAGAGACCAAATAGCTTTCTATGATACCACTCCATTGTAATAAGTTCTATATTCTGAAGCCTTGTCAGGATTGCAGTTGGTAACTTGAACCATTGCATCAATACAGCCTATTAAAGAATATAGTTTTACTGAATATGTGATGCACTGTTCTGTGTGACTCAGCCTGTTTTTTAATCAACAGTGTTCACTATATGCCTCACCTTTCATCAATAATGAAAATGAGTGATAAAAAAGAGGCTCCTGGTGACAAGTCTATTTCCTTCAAATCTATCAGGAATAAATTGAATTAGTGTCTGCAGAAAGCCTCCTACAAAGGGATGACTGTTATTTTACTTTTAAATTGCTCTTTGGATGAAAGTACAAACCTGGAACATTTGAAATTGATGGGGGTTATTATTGGTCTATTTCATATGGACAGAGTTGCATCCTCAGGTCACACTGAGGAGAGAGACTGCTCAAGTCCCAGTGGTTCTTTGCCTTGCTCTGAATCTAGTCCTTATGTAGGTGATGCTAGGATTAGAATCACTTCTACTGATTGGTAGAGATTAACTAAACTGAATAGACAGGAGACAGTTTTCAGAGTTTAACCCTTGAATTCCCAGATTTTCAAATCAATCAAAACACATTGTTTGAATTGATAGTTTTGGTTGCATGAAAGCTGGCTATTAAAGTGTCAGCTGATCATTTACATGAGAATATGAGATGGTTTTGAGAGGGAAAATGAATTTGCCCGCCTCTCTGCTTCATTGGCTCAGTTTCAAAACAGAGGGGCACAGCTACGATGGTTTTTGCTATCATCAAAATGATAGTACATGAGGAAGTCTACATACATATATTTCCAAAATAAAATATTATTACAGTTAGCAAATAAAAATGTTACAACTAACGAAATGGCTTTCAACACTCTTACAAAACAATTGTTAGTACATCACTTTTGAATGTGTAAGTTTTGCAGAGACAGACCTAGCACAAATCTTAGCCTTGCCGTTTATGAGCTGTAAGGTTGTAGGGAAGTAATATCTAACATTTAAAATTCTGTGCTTCAGATTTTAAAAATCTGTAATATGGGATGATCATAGCGTTTGCCACATAGGATTATAAAAATTAAAATGTGATAATTTATATGAAGAGATTAGCCACAGCTGACATTTAAGAACTCCCAAATGGAACTTACTATTTAAACAAAAAATGTCCTCTCCTGTGACTGATTCTGATTTCAAGCTCAGCCTGTTTCTGAAATAATACAGATGACCCAGAAATAGAGAGAATGTACTTTGGGCCGGTAAGGGATGCTTGATTTAGTGTGTTATTTATTCCAGGTTATTTTACCTTGGACAACAAGAAGGATTAAGAAAGTTCCAACTTTTCCTTGTTTGCTTAAGTTGTTGGGAATGGGAGAAATAAATTAAAAAGTGAAATAGAAGAGCTGGTTCATTCAGGTTCACTCAGGTATAAAGCAGTTAAGTAAAGGATCTCAAAACCAGCATCTTCTGCTGTCCATATGTTCAGGTAAATATTCATACACCATAGGATACCAGTGCTCTTAAGTAAAGTCTCAGTTTTCTTTCTTAGTCATCTCTGGGTGGTTAAGCCTCTGGAGAACTGGATGTTCTAGTTTTGACAGCTTGTCCGAAGCAAAGGATTAATTTCTTTAAGTGGTTGCTGTGACTAGAGGGTGGGGCTTAAGGCTTTTTGAATAAATTTATAGATTAGGTTTCAGCAATGTACATCCACTGGCATACATTTTGAACAGACAGCCCAAATCTGTAGTTTATCCTATTCTTTCCCGATAAACAATGATTTCTTGTGACTTTTGTTTCCAGGCTATGCCTACCCCTGTTTTGGGTACATTAGTTATGTGTATAACCAAATCCCAGCAAACTTTTTTCTTCCTTCCTCTTTTTTCCTGTTCTGCAAAGAGAAAGGTTATTGCAAAAGGATCTCTTGACTAAATCAGTTACAGCAGTCTGTAATGCCAAATCTCAATGAATAATTACCCACCTCCCCTTTTTTTTTGAGATTAAGTCTTATTCTGTCGCCCAGGCTGGAGAGCAGTGGTGCGATCTCAGCTCACTGCAACCTCCGACTCCCGTGTTCAGCAATTCTCCTGCCTCAGCCTCCTGAGTAGCTGGGATTACAGGCATGTGCCACCAAGCCAGGCTAATTTCTGTTTTAGTAGAGATGGGGTTTCACCATGTTGGCCAGGCTGGTCCCAAACTCCTGACTTCAGGTTGTCTGCCCACCTTGTCCTCCCCTTGTGCTAGGATTACAGGCATGAGCCACCAAGACTGGCCTTTTTTTTTTTTTTTTTTTAAAAGACAGAGTCTTGCCATGTTGCCCAAGCTGGCCTTGAACTCCTGGCCTCAAGCAATTCTCCCCATCGGCCCCTTTCAAAATGCTTGGGCTAACACCATGAGCTACCTTGATCAGCTGACCCTTTAGAGATTTATTTAGACTATAAACTTTGGCTGTTTTTAGTATTATTTTTTTCTGACACCTACAGTAGTTCTGTGAAGTAGTTATTCTCATCATCCTCGATTTAGACATATCTTAGCTTACAGAATGACTTGCTGAAGTCTAAAGTCATGTCAACACCAGGACTTGTACCCATGACATGTGGGCTGTGTGACTCATATGACTAAAAGACATGGCTTTTGCTGTCACTCAGGAGACCAAAGTCCATCGCAGAATGGGGATTGTACAGATCTTTGGCTCTGCTCCTAAGGGCACAAGTCAGGGAAATGACATTAAATGATATTTAAATCTGCCTATTTAAGCCTCTTAGAGAAGATGTGATTGATACCAAATAAGGAGTTTATTTATTTATTTATTTATTTTTTATTTTATTTTATTTTTTTTGAGACGGAGTTTCACTCATGTTACCCAGGCTGGAGTGCAATGGCACGATCTTGGCTCACCGCAGCCTCCGCCTCCTGGGTTCAGGCAATTCTCCTGCCTCAGCCTCCTGAGTAGCTGGGATTACAGGCTATTTATTTATTTTTACTTGGTTTTACTCCTTGTAAGTTCATACTAGATATATTGTTGAGAAGAACTTGAGAAAGGGACATTTTATATAAACAGAAGTAAAGTTCTGGTCACTCACATTCTTCATTCTCTCTTCTTCCCAGCTCAGTTCTGGTTCTCATCAAGTGTTGCTGTCAGGCTGCCTGGAAGCAGGCACAAGAGGCGGAAGCTGGGCTACGTTCCAGTGCAAGGGTCTTTTCTGGGTCACTTTCACACATTTTTGTAAACTGAAATCAAGGATTTTTCTGGCCAAAAAGAAGACTGGTTACTGTCTTGTTTTCCTTTAGCATCTCCTCAGACAGCCTCAGCATTTTTCATCAGACAAGACATAGATGGAGTAATTAATAATATTTTCTCTTTTTACTTAGTCATTTGGTCAAGTTTTTTTTTTTTTTTTCCACAGTAAATCTTCTGAGATGTTAAAACATCACTCATTGTAAAAATTTTCTTTTATATTGAGACCAGGTCTCACTATCTCTGCTTTGAATGCCTTTACACATATCTCTAAAAATCGCTAGCATCCTCCAATCGAATAATAGCTAGCTAGCTGAAGTTCACAAGAAGCGCATTTACATTTTACTTTATGAAGCAGCCAGTGGGTGATAATTTGTATGTCTGACCTTTTAATGCCATTGAATTTTTGGAAGACTGTGGCAATTTTAAGAGTGTATTACAGTGCTTCATGTTATGAAAACATATGTCATTTAAGTTAGTTATAAATTAATAACATAAGGCAAAGATTTTGAGAACAATATCCAAAGAGACTGGGGCTTATATTTGTCTTTAAAAGCGTCTCTCTGGCCGGGCGCGGTGGCTCAAGCCTGTAATCCCAGCACTTTGGGAGGCCGAGGTGGGTGGATCACGAGGTCAAGAGATCAAGACCATCCCGGTCAACATGGTGAAACCCCGTCTCTGCTAAAAATACAAAACATTAGCTGGGCATGGTGGCGCGTGCCTGTAATCCCAGCTACTCAGGAGGCTGAGGCAGGAGAATTGCCTGAACCCAGGAGGCAGAGGTTGCAGTGAGCCGAGATTGCGCCATTGCACTCCAGCCTGGGTAACAAGAGTGAAACTCCGTCTCAAAAAAAAAAAAAAAAACCGTCTCTCATCACACTTTAGATATAGAAAGCAACCAAATAATCTATCACTTATGCAAGATCTGAGTCTATTTCTGGCCATCTCTAGCATTCCAATAACCTTGTCTGTTCTTGCCCACTTCCACCTTTTATAACTAGTATTGCTTTGTAATCTACTTCTTAAGTTAACTGGACGGCTGTCTTTTTAGGAAAAAAAGTAGGCTGGATGTAGTGGCTCACGCCTGATTCTAGCACTTCGGGAGGCCAAGATGGGTGGATTGCTTAAGCCCAGGAGTTCAAGACCAGCCTGGGCAATGTGGTGAAATTCTGTCTCTACAAAAAAAATGCAAAAAAATTAGCTGGGTGTGGTGGCATGTGCCTGTAGTCCTAGCTACTTGTGAATGGAGGTTGGAGGATGATTGAGCCTGGGAGGTTAAGGCTGCAGTGAGCTGTGGTCATGCTGCTATAATCCAGCCTGGGAGACAGAGCAAGACCCTGTCAAAAAAAAAAAAAAAAGAACGTAAAGTAATTCTGATGAAATAATTAAGGACCGGTACTGCTTTTCAAAGTCGAATTAGCTTTAGATGTCTAAAAACCCAGAGTACCGACTACAGACTGAGCTAGTCCATATTACCCTCTCTTGGGTCAGGCATAAAAATCCAAACTTCGAGCACGGCTTTGTAAGCTGTGCTCTAGCCAGAATCTTGATCAAGATTGGACTCAGGGTGAGTATGATTAGAGAAGTAAAACATGGAGTTGGCAGGCTAGAGAATCATCTCTGGGCGGATGTTAGGGCCAGAGCAACAGGCAAGGCAAGCTTCCTATGACCTTGTGAGGAAAGGTTACAGAAAGAGGCTACTTTGGTGAAGCTGTAGTCAGATAGCAAATGGCACCAATCGGTGCAAGTTCAGATGGAAATGTACTGTAAGAACAGACAGTCTAGGAAATGAACAAAGCAGCGACGGTAGATGAGGTAGGAAATAAATGAATACAGTTTGACAGGGCCCTTTGTGTTTCAGATGGCTTCCTTTTTTTCCTCACACTCGTATCCAATTCATTGGCAAATACCTTCAAATCTACTCACATCTCTCTATCGTTACTATTTCCACGTGAATCCTTTCTCCATGTAACAGCCAGTAGGGCCACTAAAAAATATCGGATTATTTCACTCCAAAGTTCTGCAAAGTTTTCTCATGGTGCTTAAGCATAAAATCCAAACTTTTCGCCTTGGCCTGCCTGGCCCTAATGATTTGTCCCTTGACAATTTTTCCAACTCCCTACTCAATGTACTCTAGCAAAGCTGGGATTTTCTTCTGCGCCATACGTGCCCATCTCATTTCTGCCTTGGGAAGTTTGTCTTTGATTCTTGCTTCCCAGAACCTCTTCTCCCAGGTTTCCTCACGGTTGGCTCCTTCCTGGCATTTACACCTGGGCTACTCTCCGGCATTCCAGCACTTTCTTTGTTGACTGCCACTGAGGAACTGAGGATATACAAGCAAGAGATAATATCTGTTTTCCTGAACTATTTTATGAACAATTGGCCTTTGTCATATGCCTAGAATCAATTTTTGGGAGCATTCAATACAATGGGTTTATCAGCTCAAAGATTTTCTGGCTTTAATTGTTTTGTTCAGGTCCACTGTTTCAATCTCTCACAGGGCAGCCTTCTATCCTACCTCAATATATGCCCCAACAGTTAATGCAAGACATGTAATTTGACGTGGAACTGGTACTGAACTCCCAGAAATGCCAATCACAATGCTTGACTCTGTGGGAAGGGTACTAATCATAGCTAACATTTATCGAAAGTTTTCTACTATGTAAGCACTTTCCTAAGCACTTTGTATCAACTGTTTTAATTGATCCTCACAGCAACCTTATAGAACTAAAGCCATTATTATTATTTATATTTCACAAAAGAGAAAACTGCCCAAGATCCAAGACCAGGAAATCAAACTCTAGAGCAGCGTTGTCCAAAAGGAATCATCTGTGATGATGGAATAGTAACAGAAATTCATCTTATGTTAGGATTATACCAGACTACGTTAAAGCCTCAACAAGTCAAACTCAGAAAAACCTTGTCTCTCTATGGAAGGGTATTTGAATTTGTGATGTTAGTATTTCTACCCATGGCCCCTTAAGATGGCCTATCCAAGTCATATTTCCACACTGCCCTTTGGTTCCAAATACCCATGATTGGAGATAGGAGATGCTTTTCTTTGATAACCTGATTTGGAGGAATTCTCATCACAGGCCAGTCCACCCCAGCATCCCTATTAAGCTACGGGGATCAAGTATATATCTTTATTCATGAGATAGATGACTATATATATTGGTATATAAACATGATGATCCAATGAGTAACTAGTGAGTAGCCAGTTAATCTAACCAAATTGGCTTAGTATATGTAACCATTTTTACATACCAACCCAGATTAGTGTAATGCCAGGTTCATATATCAACAATGAGTGGCTGGGTTATTTGGCTCACACCTGTAATTGTAGTACTTTAAGAAGCCAAGGCAGGAGGATTGCTTGAGTTTAGGAGTTTAAGACCAGCCTGGGCAACATGATAAAACCCTGTCTGTTAAAAAAAAAAAAAATTAGCAGGCATGCTGGCTTGTATCTCTAGTCCTGGCTACTGAGGAGGCTGAAGTGGGAGAAACACTTGAGCCCAGGAGGTCGAGGCTGCGGTGAACTGAGACAGCACCACTGCACCCCAGCCTGGGTGACAGAGCAACACCCTGTCTCAAACAAACAAACAAAGAAAACGACAACAACAAAAAACAAAACAAAACTCCTAGAGTTGGTCTAGAGTTGGTGGTATCCTGATATATCTTTGTTGAGAGATGTTGGACCCTAATCTGCTAGCCAGGTTGTTCTTCTATAGCAGCTTGAAAAGAATAAGTACAATCTTTTCCCGCAATTCCATGAGGAATTGCAGTTTCTTGGGATAGCTTTAGTTGGCTAATTAGAAATCATGACATTCAGAATTTGGAATGAAGAAACTCTCTTCAATTTTGTATGCCTTGGTTTCTCCTTTCTTAAAGTGGTAAAGAAAAACTTCACTCTTTCATTCAGCAAATATTTATTGCACACCTATTCTGTGCCAGACTTTCCACTGTGCACTATAAAAATGTCCGCTGGAGAAATAAGGTATAGAAATGATTATGACACAGCTGCTCTCTCTGAAGAAGGCGTAACATAACTCACTGAAAGGTAATGCTAAAACAGTGTGTGTTAAGTGCCGTAAGGGAGGTACGCAGACCACTGAGAAGAGGTCCCCAATTCAGTTTATTTATTTATTTAGTATATTGAGTTTTCTCAAATGCTTCTATGCATCTTTTGAGACGAAACTGTGCATTTTGTCCTTTTTGTATTAATATAATGCATTACATGTTATTGATTCTTCCGTATGTTCGACCAGCATTGTATTCATGGAATCAGTCTCACTTGATCATGATGTATAATTCTTTTTACATATGGCTGGATTTGTTTTTCTAGTATTTTGTTGGAAATTTTGAGAACTTCTGCATTCATATTTTGTTCTGAAGTGTTTGATTTTTGTATTAATTTAAAAATGACCTCATAAAGTGAGTTGAGAAATTTTCTCTTCTCTTTTTTGGAAGAATTTGTGAAGGAGTAGGGTTGGTTTCTCTTTAAATATTTGGGAAAATTCAACAGTGAAATCATCTGGTCCTGAACCTTTCTTTGTGAATACTTTTCTGATCCTAATTCAGTTTAAGATGGAGGATGGATAAAGATTGGCCAGATGGGACGAAGCATGAACTGATTAAAAAATTATTATTACTGTTGTTATTTTTCTTACAGGCTCTCACTCTGTTGCCCAGGCTAGAATGTAGTAGTGCAATCACAGCTCATTGCAGCATTTACCTCCTCGGCTCAAGTGATTCTTCCTCCTCAGCATCCTGAGAGCTGTAGCAGATGGTACACTGAGTAGTGTACCATCATGCATGCCTGGCTAGTTTTTATTTAAAATTTTTTTTTTTTTTTTTTTGTAGAGACAGAGTCTCACAATGTTGCCCAGGCTAGCTCAAAACTCTTGGGCTTAAATGATCCTTCTGCCTCAGCCTCCCTAAATGCCGGGATTATAGGCTTGGGCCACTGAGACTGGACAATAAATTGATTTTAGGAGCAGGAAAATTTAGACAGAGGAAAATTTTGAAGACAAATCTTTAGGAAATCCTCTCAAATAAGAAAAAAATTTCTTTGACAGTCTTTGAAATATTTATTTGCATATTATTTAAACTCGCAAGAACAAAATTTCTATAAATCTCAAAGAATCATTGTTACTATTCTGTAAGGGACTACTAGTATTCATTTCAGGAACCATCCTTAATTTGGACCACATTTTATTGAACCCTACTGCAAGGGGGAAGTTATCCTTAGGGCCATAGGGTTAGCTTACCTTTTTTTTTTTTTTTTTTTTCCTTGAGACGGAGTTTCACTGTTGTTACCCAGACTGGAGTGCAATGGCACGATCTCGGCTCACCGCAACCTTCGCCTCCCAGGTTCAAGCAATTCTCCTGCCTCAGCCTCCCGAGTAGCTGGGACTACAGGCGCTCACCACCATGCCCAGCTAATTTTTGTATTTTTAATAGAGAGGGGGTTTCAACTTGTTGACCAGGATGGTCTTGATCTCTTGACCTTGTGATCCACCACGCCCGGCCAGGGGTAGTTTACTTTTTACTGAAATCCTAGACTAAGACAACTGTGCTGTATTCTTTGAATTTGGAATTTAGTATTCAGACTTCCCACTGGGCAAAGTAAAAGTAGATACAATTGGTGACAGGGTGGTGAACAATTACAAGACATTATGCAATTCCCTATTAATATGGCAAAACTAAGTGAACGAGTCACCAAAATACAATCATTCTTTTGCAAGATCTTGAGAAGGCTCTTCAAGAAGCCAAAGGAACCTCATTAATTGTTCCAAGGGAAGAGTCAATAGTGATTATAAGCAGAACAGAAAGCGCCATCTATTGGTCTTTGAGGGAAATATATAAAATGTACTTCCTAAAGCAAAGAGTTGAAATTATTTTATTTTCTAATCTTTTATGCCAATTTGCTTAATTTTTTGTTTGTTTGTTTATTTTTTTTTGAGACAGAGTCTTGCTCTGTCGCTAAGGCTGAGGTGCAATAGCGTGATCTTGGCTCACCGAAACCTCCACCTCTCAGGTTCAAGTGATTCTCCTGCCTCAGCCTCCTGAGTTGCTGGCATTACAGGCGTGCACCACCATGCCTGGCTAATTTTTGTATTTTTTAGCAGAGACAGGGTTTCACCATGTTGGACAGGCTGGTCTTGAACTCCTGGCCTCCAGTGATTGGCCCACCTCGGCCTCCCAGAGTGCTGGGATTACAGGCGTGAGCCACTGCACATGGCCATTTACTTAGTTTTTTTGTGTTGCAAGTAATTAATATCATTCATGTCATGATAAAGTGTAAGTTCAAGCTGTATTTGTCAGGTTCTTGCAGGCAGCAAGAACAGAGATACACTCAGGTGACCCTATGTGATGAGAATTTATGGAAAGGATGCCAGTCTAAGAAAGGAAATGCAAGAAATTGAATTAGTGGCTATATAACCAGGCCTTTTAGAGAATTGAAACAACGGCTTCCTGTTCAAAACTATAGCAGTTCTAATGATCTAAAAGTCACTTTGTTTATCTTGTCTTCCTATCAGAGACATGGGTCACTGTGTCCCACTCTCAATAATCCAGCACAACATTAGCAGTTAGATACCTACCCTCTGGACAAGAGACCCAAGATTTCTTCTCTGGAGAAAGTAAACAGTCCCAGAGAAAAGATCTCTCTGTGTGAATATTCACTTCTCTCCAGGTAACTCCAAAGTAAAGTCTGCAAGTCATGGCTCAACCTATGTGGTTCTCAGACTTTCATGTGCATCAGGATCACCTGAAGGGTTTATTAAACCCAATTTCTCCATCTTATCCTCAGAATTTCTGAGCCTGGTGAGCCAGATAATTTGCATTCCTAACCAATTACCAGGTGAGGCTGATGCTTCTGGTGGGGGAAAGCATATTTTGAGAACCACAAATGTTTAAGAACTTCTTTCATAAACAGGAATGGCAAAGAAGAATAACTATACATTTGGTGGAGCAGGATCAGGAGGGGATTTCAACAATAAAAGAGAAAAAATAAAATAAAAGTAAAGTCAGAGATATGGCAGGAAATCGAAGGGAATTAAAAAGAGGTTTGAAACATATCACATCCCATTCATACATTAAACAACTATTTATTGAGTGCAAATATGTGTAAGGAATTGCTCTAGGAGATGTAAGAAAGATAGCAGCAATAGTCTTCAAAGTCTGAGGGAAAATGACTTTCAACTAAGCATTCTATACTTGGTGAAACTGTAATTCAAGTGAAGTGGTAGGTCAAATGCATTTTTAGGTATGTAAGAGTGTATCTGCCCCGAATGACTTATTTTTTCAGTGAAGTTTCCTGAAAATATACTCCAGAAAAAGGAGGAAGTAAACAAACAGGGAAAAAGGATGGGTTTCAGAAATGAAGCCTGAGAAAGTCCTTAAGATGATAATCACGCAAAAAGCCTGACAAGAAGCCTGGCTTGCAACAGGAAGATAGATGCCTCCGGAAGAGAGGTCTCTGAAAAAATGAGGATTTCATAGACAATCAGATCTCATAAACCTTAGAAAAAGGAGACTTATTATGAAAAGTACATTGTACGAAGAAAAGAACAACAAGGAGAAACTCCAGAATATGTGCACAGGAAAGGAAATATAGTCGTAAACTTCTTAGCTTCACAAATTTCTAAAACTGAAAATAGAGGTTAACAACTTAGACAAAAATTTATTATAACTGTTGAGAGGAAGATGGAGAGTAGGTGAAAGATAGAAGAGATCTAAATTATTCATATATGATAGTAAAAAATAAATGACTAGATTAAAAAAAGCAGCCTAAAATTATTTTGAGAATAGATGTAAACAGCCAAAATAAATAGTTAAAGGAATTAACAAGTGTTTCCCCTTACAAAATGAGTTAGATGAGTGAGGAGAGATTTCATAGAAAATTATTGCTTTTTGTTATGAGCCTTTGATCTCATTTTATTTTTAAATTATATTCATATATTACTTTGATACAAATAAAAATATTTTAGAAAATAAAAAGGGACAGACGCAGTGGCTCAAGCCTGTAATCCCAGCGTTTTAAGAGGCCAAGGCAGGTGGATTATTTGAGGTCAGGGTTTCAAGATCAACCTGGCCAACAAGGCGAAACCCCGTCTCTACTAAAAACACAAAAATTAGCCGGGCATGGTATCCCATGCTTGTAATCCCAGCTACTCTAAAGGCTGAGGCAGGAGAATCGCTTGAATCCAGGAGGTGGAGGTTGCAGTGAGCTGAGATCATGTTTGTTGTAACTACCTCTAATGTTTGTTGTGAGGATTAAATGTGTTAATTGATGTAGCACTTAATAAATGTTAGCCATTATTATTTACATAAGTTTACAATCAAATAACTTAACTACTGTATACTTAAAAGGCCATTTAATCTCATTGCACTTCAGTCTGGGCAAAAGAGCCAGACTCTGTCTCAAAAGAAAAAAAAAGCAGCTGTAGTTTGAATTAATGAATTTTACTTTAGTAATTTTCTTGTATTAGGAAAATCTGTCTTATTAATTGGAAGTAGAAAGTTCATTTGCTCAGAAAGAAGATTTGACATTTATAAATTTAGTATAATTACCTTCTCTTCAAACAGATTGGACTTAGAAAAATAAGCTTAAAAAAAAATACTAGGGGCTAATAGCATCTTGCTATAATATGCCTTGCCATAGTCTGGAATTTGATGCTATGTGAGCTCATCTATGGTTTTGTCTAACTCTATTCAACAAATATTTATTGTGACTGTGTTGAAAGCCTGGCATTGAAAAGCTAATGGAATGTATTATTCTTAACAAAATATTCTACCTATGTCAGTGTGCTTTCAGCGAGGAAATTAGAAACTAAGAAGTGGCCTCCTCTGGATGGGGGACATTTCAAGGTCTTCAAGTAAGAGAAAGTGGTTTTTATTTGATGGAAGGGCTGTTTTTGCTGGCAAGGGAAGCACAGCGGGTTTGGGAATTTAAGATTCTTAGATTCATCTACATTTACTCACATTTTCCGTTCTGAGAGGTAGTGGTTTCAACTTCCACTGCAATCCTGCAACTCAAAGGGAGAATGAATGTGGGGCTGAACACTGAAGATCAGTATCTATTGGTAACAGGATCATTTGAATAGATTCTCAAGGAAAGCATCTTAGCGAGCCTTGTATTGTGAAAATTTTCAAAATAGTTTGGCAGAATTTGCTATTCCCTGTAGAGCTGCTCTTTGAAAAGTGGTTGGCAGCCAGTTTTCTGTCCCCTATAACTGGAACAGCCACCTGCCCCTCCTTTGCTTAGACATAGCCCAAATTAAGCACCTCTTCTGAGAGGTAATTCTTGATCATTTCTTTCTTGTTGCCCCCATTTCATCTAGTACCTGTTTTTATTATTGCAGATAATAATTGCAAATGCAAATTCAAATAAGAAGTAAAATGGGGATATCTATTTTATATTTGATACACAGGGGATGGCCATAATATTACGGTTAAGTGTGTGAACTCTAGACAGAGTGCTTGGTTTTATAGACAAAACCATAAGGTTTCGTCTCTTCACTTGCTAGCTCTGTGAACAGTGGGCAAGTAATACTCTCTGGGTCTAAGTTTCCTTCTGTGTAAGTAGTGAAAACAATAGTAACTACCTCTAATGTTTGTTGTGAGGATTAAATGTGTTAATTGATGTAGCACTTAATAAATGTTAGCCATTATTATTTACATAAGTTTACAATCAAATAACTACTGTATACTTAAAAGGCCATTTAATCTCATTATGAAACATTTCTGAGGAAACAGTTTTAAGGACAGTTTGCATTTGTAATAGTTCTGCTGCAAACAGCAATGTTTTATTGACTGAATATATTAGAATACCTAGTAAAACAATTTAAAGACATTTTTAAAGTTTTAAACATCTGGATAATATCTTTTTATTATGAATATCAAACCTGTTATAAGATAGATAGTAAAATACTTTTTCTGGTATCAAAGTAATTATTTTTTTCTTCTAGTTACCAACAGTTACTGAGTTGAGAATTTTGATTTAATTATTTAGCCAATTCATTTAAAGGATTTTAATTTGCTTTTCTCCATTTCACTAGTTGTTTGAAGTGATTGCATTATTTGTTGTTAGTGCTTTGTGTTTTAAATTTTATGCAAGGCAGTATTTTACAGTGCTGGGTTCTGTATACATCTTGTCAGTTTCTAGAGACACTAAGATGAACAAGTCTGTGCTATCAAAATGCTCTTAGTAATAATTATACTTACATAAAAAGGTTTCATATTTAAGCATGAACAATGGCTTAAACCCTCTAGTTGTGGCGGGGGAGGTGGGGGGAGAAGCTAAATACATTTAACAGTACTGAAACCTGCTAAGCCTTTGTTTTTCCCTTTGTAAAATAAGAGTAATAATACCACCTATTGCATAGGATTGCTTTAAGGCAGTACTTACCAAACTTGGCTGAATTATAAGAACCACATGAAGCACTTAACACTCCTAAGAACCTTCCTTGAACTGCGAATCAGAGGTGGGGTCTGGGATTCTATAATTTTAATATTCACTATAGTGGTTTTTATAATCATCCAATGTTTTGGAAACATTGTTCTAAGGCAATGGTCCTCAAAGTGATTTCTTGGGCCCCATTCTAACCAACTAAATAAAAACCTCCGGGTCTACCAGCCAACTTAAAAAAGCCCTCCAAGTGATTTTGATATGTGCTAAAGTTTAAGAACCACTGCTAAAATCTTAAATTAGATAATTTGTTTGGATTAAATTAGATAAGGTTAGTTGGGGGGGAGGATCCAAGATGGCCGTTTAGGAACAGCTCAGGATTGCAGCTCCCAGTGAAAGCACAGAGGGTGAGTGGACGCTGCATTTTCATTGCCCACAGACTAGGAAATTCCTGGGTGGAGGAGCTCCACAGGTCGCCAGCGCGGCTGTTTCGGTCAGCGCGGCTGTGCCGGCCTGCGCTGCTGCTTTGCCCCGCGTGGCTGCTTTGTCGGCGCCCCGGAGCAGTGGTTCTCCGTACAAAATACACCGGTCCAGGTGCCCTTTTGGCTGGCGGTTGGAGCCATGGAAAGTTGCCCATTCATCTGTTTAAAAGAGGGACTGAGCAGAGAACCAGGACAGTAGATTCCAGCGCAAAAAAAAAAAAAAAAAAGCGCCACAAACCTCAGTGCCGCTGTTTAAGCCAGCGCAGTGAGTGGCCGCAGGGGAAAACAAACAGACCCCGGCGCCTCTTCAACAGGCGACTGGAACACCAACTGAGAAAAGGCTCTGAGGCAGGGAGCCAGGCGATCAGGCTCGGCTGGTCCCACCCCCACAAAAGAACAGAAATCAGAAACTCTGGATTGAGAGCTTCACAGCAAGTGCAGCTGAACCTGGGATGGTCCAGCTCTGTGGGGGAGGGGCGTCCACCATTACCCAGGCAGCCGGCCTCGACGGAGGTAGTCAGCTAATGCTGAGGCAGCCCGCCGTTGCCAAGGCAACCCACCATTGCTGAGGCAGCACGCCATTGCCAAGGCAACCCGCCACTGCAGAGAGACTCTGCCTCAACAGAGGCAGGCCACCAG
>NW_022436976.1:15445309-15563561 GCF_009761245.1 Sapajus apella | reverse complement strand
GATGGAATCTCACTCTGTAGCCCAAGCTGGAGTGCAGTGGAGTGATCTTGGCTCACTGCAACCTCCGCCTCTGGGGCTCAAGTGATTCTCGTGCCTCATCCTGCCAAGTAGCTGGGACTACAGGTACATGTCACTACACCAGGCTAATTTTTTGTATTTTAGTAGAGACAGGGTTTCACCATGTTGCCCAGGGTGGTCTCGAACTCGTGAGCTCAGAAAATCCACTTGCCTTGGCCTCCCAAAGTGCTGGGATTACAGGCATGAGCCACCTAGGATTTTAAGATGACATCATACTTGCTTCCAGCTTCAGCTACGTTTTTAAAAGATAGAATATATAAAAATGGACAAAGTTGGAATCCCGTCTGCCACCTCCTCATTCTAAATCTCCATCTTCCTCCCCAAGAGGCACTACTGTCATGAATTTCATGTGTGTCTTCCAGTCTATATTACATAGCTTTGTTAAAACAATAAATGCAGAAGTATATATGGAAAATGTATTTTTCCAATTTATATAAATGACTCATTATATTAAAAAAAAAGATAAGGTTAGTTAGTACTTGTCTAAGGTAACTCTAATGATTATTAATAACATAAAAAACCAGGTCAGCATATTAACTTCTAAAACTGTAAGTGAATTCGTATTCTAGTTTTCAGGCATTCGTACAATTTTTGTTAGTGTTGCTTTATATGTGCACCGGGAACAAATGGTTAAAATTGCCTGACAACGTAGCTTGTAGATTTCCATAAATTTTTTTCTTTTTTGTAGACAGGCTCTTGGCAAATCACACAGCAGATTTATTTATTCTTTGTTGATTAATTATGCATCTGTTTACTGTGCACCAAAGTGTACATGAAAACATTTGAAATAGTTTCTGCCATCAAGAAATACATAAACAAGTTGATGAGGCAAGAAAAGTACATATAATATTTGACCTTGAGTGACTTCAACTATTCTCATTTTCCTTATCCCACAACACATTAAAGCAACCATCAAATTCTGTTGATTTTACCTCTGAAACATTTTCCTTCCATTTCTCTCCTCCTGTACAATCACTTTCCTACATTAAGCCTTTTTATCTCAGCCTCTGTAGGCCTTCCTGCCCTAAGGTTTTTCCTTCCTTTCATAAGTGGTTTGATGTTTATAATAAAAATATGTTATCCAGATGTCTTCACACTGCACTTAGGGCAGTCTTCTAAGAGGCAAACCTGATCCTGTCCCTTCCATTTTTACAACTCTCAAGGGCTTCTCATTATGATGAAACATAAACTTTGTTACTTGTTCTCAAGGAGCTGTATAATCTCAATTCTCCATCACAGTCTCTTGTCAGGCTGTATGGCTGGCCTCATGTGAACTTGTGGATGAGTTAAATATGTAGTGCCCAAAGGTCATGATAATGACATTACAAGTTATTTGATTAAGGGAGAACCAATTTGGAGGACGGGGTGTGACAAAAAGAATTTAGAAACCAAGGAAGGCTTAAATAGGCTTTGTTAGGATATAAATTTAATCTTAGGTGATCAGTACATTTTAAACATACTTAAATATAATCCTTGTGGCTGGGGGTCTGGTGGAGGCAGGAAGGAGGGTTAACTCCATTTCTTTTTTGGAGAGAAGATTGGCAGGAGATAGTGGACAGATCCAAGCTAAGGAAGAGGCTGGGTTCAAGGCAGAATACCAAACTTTGGATATCTGGGTGCATATGCAAGGAAACTGAGGCTTGACACACACACACAAAATTGCACAGTGGGTAAGCAAGATGAATGGGTCTCACCAATCTATACAAAGTAAGGAATGTGAGAATTATTCCAGATCACAGAGACTATTGGGTTGTAGTGTATACTTCTCCTGATTTGGTCAGAATTAAGGCAGACCATTAGACCCTGTAGGAGCAAAGACTTATCCTGGAAGACTGAGAAAGCTAGAGTGTGACTTATAAGACAAGATGTAATTAAATTTTCAAGTAATACAGATAACATGTCTTATTAAATAAGAAGGAATTAGCAAGAATAGATTGCTGAGACTACATTATGGGTGTTGGGCATTTGGGTTGGTTCTAGGTCTTTGCTATTGTAAACAGTATTGCTATGAACATACGTGTGCATGTGTCTTTATAATAGAATAATTTATAATCCTTTGGATATATATCCAGTAGTGGGATTGCTGGGTCAAATGGAATTTCTATTTCTAGATCCTTGCGGAATTGCCACACTGTCTTCCACAGTGGTTGAACTAATTTACACTCCCATCAACAGTGTAAAAGTGTTCCTATTTCTCCACATCCTCTCCAGCATCTGTTGTCTCCAGATTTTTTAATGATTGCCATTCTAACTGGTGTGAGATGGTATCTCAATGTGGTTTTGATTTGCATTTCTCTAATGACCAGTGATGATGAACATTTTTTCATATGTTTGTTGGCCTCATGTATGTCTTCTTTTGTAAAGTGTCTGTTCATATCCTTCATCCACTTTTGAATAGGTTTGTTTGTTTTTTTCTTGTAAATCTGTTTTATTTTTTTTGGAGATTCTGGATATTATCCCTTTGTCAGATGGGTAGATTGCAAAAATTTTTTCCCATTCTGTTGGCTGCCGGTTCACTCTAATGATTGGTTTTTTTGGATGTACAGAAGCTCTGGAGTTTAATTAGATCCATTTGTCTATTTTGGCTTTTGTTGCCAATGCTTTTGGTGTTTTAGTTATGAAGTCCTTGCCTATGCCTATGTCCTGAATGGTTTTGCCTAGATTTTCTTCTAGGGTTTTTATCATGTTAGGTCTTATGTTTAAGTCTTTAATCCATCTGGAGTTAATTTTAGTGTAAGGTGTCAGGAAGGGGTCCAGTTTCAGCTTTCTGCACATGGCAAGCCAGTTTTCCCAACACCATTTATTAAACAGGGAATCCTTTCCCCATTGCTTGTTTTTGTCAGGTTTGTCAAAGATCAGATGGTTGTAGATGTGTGGTGTTGCCTCCAAGGCCTCTGTTCTGTTCTATTGGTCTATATCTCTGTTTTGGTACCAGTACCATGCTGTTTTGATTACTGCAGCCTTGTAGCATAGATTGAAGTCAGATAGCATGATGCCTAGTTTTGAAGAACATCTTTATTTCTGCCTTCATTTCATCATTTATCCAGTCGACATTCAGGAGCTAATTGTTCAGTTTCCATGAAGTTGTGTGGTTCTGAGTTAGTTTCTTAATCCTGAGTTCTAATTTGATTAAATTATAACTATTTGTTATAATTTCTATTCTTTTGAATTTGCTGAGGAGTGATTTACTTCCAATTATGTGGTCAGTTTTAGAGTAGATGTGATGTGGTGCTGAGAAGAATATATATTCTGTGGATTTGGGATGGAGAGTTCTGTAGATGTCTATTAGGTCCGCTTGGTCCAGATCTGAGTTCAAGTCCTGGATATCCTTGTTGATTTTCTGTCTCATTAATCTGTCTAATATTGACAGTGGAGTGTTAAAATCTCCCACTATTATTGTGTGAGACTCTAAGTCTTTTTGTAGGTCGTTACGAACTTGCTTTATGTATCTGGGTGCTCCTGTATTGGGTGCGTATATATTTAGGATCGTTAGCTCTTCTTTTTGCATTGATCCTTTTACCATTATGTAATGCCTTTCTTTATCTCTTTTGATCTTTGTTGGTTTACAGTCCATTTTATCAGAAAATAGGATTGCAACTCCTGCTTTTTTTTGTTCTCCATTTGCTTGGTAAATCTTCCTTCATCCCTTTATTTTGAGCCTATGTGTGTCCTTGCACATGAGATAGGTTTCCTGAATACAGCACACTGATGGGCCTTGACTTTTTATCCAATTTGCCAGTCTGTGTCTTGTTTGTGGCATTTATCCCATTTACATTTAAGGTTTATATTGTTATGAGTAAATCTGATTGTGTCATTTTGATGCTAGCTGGTTGTTTTGCCCATTAGTTGACACAGTTTCTTCACTGTGTCAATGCTCTTTACCATTTGGTATGTTTTTGGAGTGGCTGGTACTGGTAGTTCCTTTCCATGTTTAATGCTTTTTTCAAGAGCTCTTGTAAGGCAGGCCTGGTGGTGACAAAATCTCTCAGTAATTGCTTGTTTGTAAAGGATTTTATTTCTCCTTAATTTATGAAGCTTAGTTTGGCTGGATTTGAAATTCTAGGTTGAAAGTTCTTTTTTTTTAAGGATGTGAATATTGGCCCCCACTCTTTTCTGGCTTGTAGGATTTCTGCTGAGAGATCTGCTGTGAGTCTGATGAGCTTCCCTTTGTGAGTAACTCAACCTCTTTCTCTGGCTTCACTTAGCATTTTTTCCTTCATTTCAACCCTGGTGAATCTGATGATTATGTGCTTTGGGGTTGCTCTTCTTGAGGAATATCTGTGTAGTGTTCTCTTTATTTCCTGGACTTGAGTATTGGCCTGCCTTGCTAGGTTGGGGAAGTTCTCCTGGATACCATCCTTCAGAGTGTTTTCCAGCTTGGATTCATTTTCTCTGTCATATTCAGGTACACCTATCAAATGTAGATTAGGTCTTTTCACACAATCCTATATATTTTAGAGGCTTTGTTCATTTCTTTTCACTCTTTTTATCTCTAATCTTGCCTTCTCATTTTGTTTCGTTGAGTTGGTCTTTAATCTCTGATATCCTTTCTTCTGCTTGGTCAATTTGGCTACTGAAACTTGTGTATGCTTCATTAAGTTCTCGTGTTGTGTTTTTCAGCTCCATCAGGTCATTTATATTCTTCTCTAAGCTGTTTATTTCCGTTAGCATTTTATCAAACCTTTTTTTCAATGTTCTTAGTTTCTTTGCATTGGGTTAGAACATGTTCTTTTAGCACAGAGAAGTTTGTTATTACCCACCTTCTGAAGCCTGTTTCTGTCAATTCATCAGACTCATTCTCTATCCAGCTTTGTTCCCTTGCTGGTGAGGAGTTGTGATCCCTTGGAGGAGAAGAGGCATTCTGGCTTTTGGTGTTTTCATCCTTTTTATGCTGGTTTCTTCCCATCTTTGTGGATTTATCTACCTGTGGTCTTTAAAGTTAGTGACTTTTGGTTGGGGTCTCTGAGTAGATGTGGTTTTGTTGATGTTGATGTTATTTCTTTCTGTTTTTTAGTTTTCCCTCTAACAGTCAGGCCCCTCTGCTGCAGGACTGCTGGAGGTCCACTCCAGACCCTGCTTGCCTGGGGATCACCCATGGGGGCTGCAGAACAGTAATGGTTGCTGCCGGTTTCTTCTTCTGTTATCTTTATCCCAGAAGGGTACCTG
Source organism: Sapajus apella (assembly GCF_009761245.1). NCBI lineage: Eukaryota > Metazoa > Chordata > Mammalia > Primates > Cebidae > Sapajus > Sapajus apella. The sequence goes on along the minus strand of NW_022436976.1, from coordinate 15,558,317 downwards.
TCAGATATCAGCCTGCGCTCTCCTTTATGAGGTGTCTCTTTGGATTTATGAGAGTTGGGGAGCTGCTTGAGGAGACAGTCTGTCCCTTATAGGCTCTCAAGTGCTGTGCTGGGAGCTCCGTTGTACCTCCTCGGCAGGTACATTTAAGTTTGCTGCAGTGGAACTCATAACTGCCTCTTTTCCCAGGTGCTCTGTCCTGGGAAGGTGGAGCTTTATTTATAAGTTCCTGACATGCTGCTGCCTTTTCTCAGAGTTGCCCTGTCCAGCGAGGAGGTAGTCTAGTCACTGTATGCCAGCAGAGGCATTGCTGAGCTGCCGCTGGCTCTGCCCAGCTGCTATTTAAATTTCCTTGCAGTTTTGTTTACAGAGGTACAGTACAGTTAGAATTGCCTCGGTAATGGTGGTCTGCCTCAGGAATGGTGGACTGCCTTGCTAATGGTGAACTGCCTCAGTAATGGCAGTCCAATTATCAGAGGAATGCAAATCAAAATTTTCTTAAAAAGTTGATGCAATTATTAATGACATGGGAAAATAATGTTTTATAAGACAAGCTGGTTACAAGTAATGGGTAGAGGATTACTTAATTTTTGACAAAAAATATGAACAGGCATACAAAAATGTGAAGGTTACATACCAAAATATTGATAGTATTTACTTCAGTGATTACATATTTTTCCCTTTGTTTTTGTGCCTTCTAAAAAACATGATTACTTATGAAACAAGAAGAAAAACAATATCCTAAAGAAAGTTATTAAATAGTAATTACTGTTTAATGACTTTTTAAGAGTAAATTACTGTTTAATAATTATTAAGTTATTTAAGAGTTATTTAATAGTTATGTATGCCAGGAGTTAGGAATCCAGGAAGCCAAGTCAGGAGCCCAGCAGTCAAAGTCTGAAACCCAGGGCAAGTTCAGGGTAATAGTGGTCAAGCTCAGAGATGGAACATTGTTCTTTTCTTTTCCTGCTGGAATGTTATTTACCAGACTCTTTCTTCTATATCTGTTGTTTTCAGTGCACTCACATTTAATGGGATTCTATGGTTAACTGGGACAACAGCAAAATGATGCTAGCAAAATTGGTTTTGAGTTGCTACAAAATGTGCTATCTTGTAGTTATATCTTACACAAAACACAGTGGAAATCAAGATCCCCCAGAACAAAAAACCCATCTGACTAAATCACTGACTTTGCTGTTTTATTTTTCTGACCTTTGGTCATTTTCAATCTTCACCACAAATCTATTTTTGTTTCATGGACCTGGAGGAGGTCATTTTTCTTGCAAGGAAACTAATATTAATGTGCATTGCACACTGTCTGATGGCACTGCTTTAAGTCTATTCAAGTCAACATCTAGGTAATGAAAAATCACCTCACTTCAGTTGGAATGGCTATTATAAAAAGAAAAAAATAACATGCTGATATTGATATGGAGAAGAGAGAACACTTACACACTGTGTAAATTAGTATAACCATTATGAAAAAAACATGATGGAAGTTACTAAAAACATTAAAACCAGGGCTATCATATGACCCAGAAATCTCACGATTGGTTATATAACCCAAAGAAATGCAATCAGTATGTCAAAGAGATATCTACACTTCCGTATTTATTACAGCATTATTCACAATAGCCAAAATATGGAAGCAACCTAAGTTTCCATCAATGGATGAATGAATAAAGAAAATGTAGCATATATATGTATACAGCTATAAAAAGTATTGAATCTTGAGGCAACATGGATGAACTGCAGGACATTATGTTAAGTGAAATAAGCCAGGCACAGGAAGGCAAATATCACATGGTCTCATTCATATGTGGAATCTACAGAAGTTGATTTCATAGAAGTAGTGTAGAATAGTGGTTACAGAGGCCAGGGAGCATAGCAGGTAATGTGGAATAGGGAGAGATTGGGCAATGGTTTAGAGAAAAAGTTCGGGTGTTCTGTTATGTAGTAGGGTGGTTATGGTTAACAATAATGTATTGTATATTTCAAAACACTTAGAAGATTTTTTTTCAATAATAACATTACATATATGTAATATATAACTTCAGGGCTCTGACATGTCTTAAAACCTCACTAAATACTGACAGACGGTGATACCATATGGTTATAGACGCTTCTGAGAGAGAAAGCCTGTTTCCAATTGCAATACAACAAATATGTTAACTGGTTCATTTCTGAATTTAAAATGCTGAACAGAAAACCAATCACACTGAATATAGACAATACTTTTTAAAGTACACAACTGCACTACATACCATAGCAGAAGGACACAGGACTGAAACATGTATTTCTTTGTTTGGTTTATGGGCAAAGTCATCATCTCTCTGGATCTCAGTTCTGAGGGGAAAGACACAAGAGCTAGGGTTCCAGACTTTTAGATGTAATAGACCAATTAAACTAAAAAAACAAAACAAAACAAAACAAAAAAAACAAGAAGGAAATGACTAATGCAGGGTTACCAAGGAAATAAAAACAAAACAGCACCACCTACTAGCAGATCATTCATAAATAACCTTTCAATGGGAGGATGGCAACATAATCTCTGAATAAGAAAGCATCACTAAACGTAATGCATTTAACCTGATTTTTTGGTCTGCTCCATTGCTCATGTTTTTCTCATTTTGCCCTAGAGTGTGAAAACTGTCTCAGACTTGTACTAGTCCACCAACTCTTGACTAAAAGCAACTTCCCTAGCTAACTCCTAAATCCTTTCCAGGTCCTAAAATGCTGTGTTTTGTGATTCTAAATTTTAAATTAGGCTCTATGTAAATAAGTCATTTGCAAGCACTTTTTTTTTTTGAGACGGAGTCTTGCTCTATCACTCAGACTGGAGTGCAGTAACACGATCTCGGTTCACTGCAACCTCTGCCTCCTGGGTTCAAGTGATTCTCCTGCCTCAGCCTCCTGAGTAGTGGGCGTAGAAGATTTTGAATGTCATCACCACAAAGAAATGATAAATGTATGAGGCGATGAATTGCTAAATAACTAGATTGGATTATTACATAATGTAAATATGTATCAAGGCATCACACTGTACCCCATAAATATGTACAATATTATGTGCCAATTAAAAACAAAATAAAAATGGATTAAAAAGAAAAATGGTTTGGGCGTGGTGGCTCACGCCTGTAATCCCAGCACTTTGGGAGGCCAAGGTGGGCGGATCATGATGTCAGGATTTCGAGACCAGTATGGCCAATATGGGGAAACCCCATCTCTACTAAAAAATAAAAAAAAATTAGCTGGGCATGGTGGTGCATGCCTGTAATCCCAGCTATTCAGGAGGTTGATGCAGGAGAATCACTTGAACCTGGGAGGCGGAGGTTGCAGTGAGCCAAGATCACACCACTGCACTCCAGCCTGGGCGACAGAGCAAGACTCCATCTCAAAAAAAAAAAAAAAAAAGGAAAAAAAGAAAAATGGACAGAATTAATATAATATAATGTAATATATAAGATATATTACAGACAAAATATATTGAGTGCTTCTTATGTGCAAGGCACTAATGAAGCATAATCTTTCTTAATCTTCATAATGACATCTATTTTACTGATGAGCAATCTGTGGGTCAAAGAGATTAAGTGACCTGTTAAAAATCAAACACTTCCGGAGCAGAGAGATAGAATTCAAACTAGTGTAGAATGATAACAGATCTAGCTTTGGTTAAGGTAGCGAATTGCTTTCTTATGAATGCATGCAATCCCACAGGTGGAGAAGAGAGTATGAGAGAAAAGAAATGGCAGTTCTCAACATTTTTCTATTTTTAAGGAGTGATTTTTGAACAACACATTAGGGTCTGGAGTGCACCCTGATTGGGTAACCATTCCTTGATTTTTTCCTAGGAATTTGGAGGATGTTAAGAGCAGTTTATTGAAGGGCTGCATATTAACTCATTAACAAATGGCCTGTGGAAATGAGCTTTCCCCAGTACTTTGAAGACGAGAAATGAAGAAAAATCTGTTACGCAAAATTAAAGAATTGCTTTTGCATCGCCAGTGTTAACATGATTAGTCTAAACAATAAAAGGTAATTAACCTGATTAAAACTCTTGGTATATCATACAAGTTAACCAGAAAAACTATTTAGTTTAGGGAACAGTAAAGCTGCATTTCTAATTTAAGCACAGACATTTTCTTTTTGTTATAAAAATTCAGAAATATTTTGAGACTCTAGTATTGGATTCTTAAAGATTATATTTGTCTGTATGGCAAAAATGGAAAGATTTTGGGAGTAGAACTGAACATTTTAGCAATATATATCTGAAAATAGAAACAAATATTAGAAAGTCCCTTGTAGGCTGATTTTTCTCTTCTCAACCCACATCTTCTCTTTCTGGGAAGATCATGCTGGGTGATTTTTAACAGCTTCAATTAGCTTCTTGAAAATATACAGCTTACCTAAATGCATTAAAGTTCTTACTGACTCAGCACTATTGCTGAGACAACTTATAGTTTTGTGCCCCAGGGGTTCTGAAAATAAAAGTAAGTTTTCTCTACAGTTCATTTTCTGTTAATACAAGAAGAAATCTAGTAAGTGGTCTGTCTAAAAATAAAATTTAAGATGACTCAAAATACTGGAAACCACAGAGCAACAGGGGCTACTGTTTTAGGAGAGAATTTACAGTTTCCTTGATCAATTAATCTTTCTGCACAAAGAAAATAGGTTCACAATTTATTTCTGACTTAAAATTCAATGCATGATCATTGTAAAAATTTTAGATGATACAACAAAACTAAAGATAAAAATAATCCAGTCACCAGACACTACCACTGTTAAGATTTTGGTGCATGTGTGATTGGAATGTCCATTTTGCTCTTTTTTCTTTCTTTTTTTTTTTTTTTTAGACGGGGTTTCACTCATGTTACCCCGACTGGAGTGCAATGGCGCGATCTCGGCTCACCGCAACCTCCGCCTCCTGGGTTCAGGCAATTCTCCTGCCTCAGCCTCCCGAGTAGCTGGGATTACAGGCACGCACCACCATGCCCAGCTAACTTTTTGTATTTTTAGTAGAGACGGGGTTTCACCACGCTGACCAGGATGGTCTCGATCTCCTGACCTCGTGATCCACCCGCGTCCGCCTCCCAAAGTGCTAGGATTACAGGCTTGAGCCACCGCGCCCGGCCCATTTTGCTCTTTTTTTCTATCCCCTTTCTTCTTGTCTAGGACACAGGTCTGATGTCACGAGGTCATGAGGCACAGCAGGCATCTAGATCCTGAGGTGATAGGCGTGAGGACAAAAGCTAGCATCGTATTGATGGTGGAGTGGGAAGACAATTTGGGTCTTGGAGGACGTCATTGAGCCACTGCCAGTCCGGAACTGTCTCCAGACTTCTTGTTGATGAGCCATATAAAACCCTTATTTATTTAAGCAACTGCTAGGTGAAGTTTCTGCTACCAGCAAATGAAGGTTTTCTTAACTTAGTTTAGCCTCAAGTGATCTGCCTGCCTAGGCCTCCCAAAGCGCTGGGATTACAGGTGTGAGCGGCTGTCCCCAGCCTCTCCCTCTAATTTTAAATGCATCTTTAATATAAACTAATTTCTGTGTGCTCAGGTGCCTGTTCGGGATGTTTTCCTTTCATCAGTTTGCACTTCATCTAGTTTGCAGTCCTATAACAAATTACCATAAAATGAGTAACTTAAACAAGGAATATTTATTCTACACAGTTCAACATCAAGGTGCTGGCAGATATAGTGTCTGGTGAGGGTCCTTTTCCTGTTGCATCCTCATATGGCAGAGAGCAGAGATAGGGGATGCTGCCTTGTTTCTCTTCTTATAAGGGCACTGATATCAAATCTCATGTTAATATTTTGCAGAGATTAGTTAATTGTTCCCAATTCTTTGAGTAATCCATTCTCTCTCCCTAATGCCATCATGAGATTTCTACCCTCCTGATCTTATTACTTTCCAAAGACCCCATTTCCAAATACTTTCACTTTGAAGATTAGGGTTTCAACATATGAAATTTGGGAGGGGACATTCAGTCCATTGCGCTAACGGTTATCAAATCTCATGTTAATATTTTCCAAAAGATGAGTTAATTCTTTCCAATTTATTGAGTAATCCATTCTCTCCCTTATTTTTATTTTTATTTTTATTTTTTTTTGGAGACAGTCTCCTTTGTTGCCCAGGCTAGAGTGCAGTTGTGTGAACTCAGGTCACTGCAGCCTCCGCCTCCCAGGTTCAAGCGATTCTCTTGTCTCAGCCTCCTGAGTAGCTGGGATTACATGCATGTGCCACCACACCCAGCTACTTTTTGTATTTTTGGTAGAGACGGGGTTTTGCCTTGTTGGCCAGGCTGGCCTAGAGCTCCTGACCTCAGGCGATCTGCCCGCCTAGGCCTCCCGAAGCGCTGGGATTACAGGCATGAGTGGCTGCTCCCAGCCTCTCCTCCAATCTGAAATGCATCTCTATTATAAACTAATTTCTGTACGCTCACATACCTGTTCAGGATGTTTTCTCTTCATCTGTCTGTTTAGCTCCATGGCACTGCTGAGCTGTTTTATCTGTGGGCACTGACACCTCTTCTCTTCTCCCTCCCTGATCCCTTGGTTTGGTTAGTATGTACTTTGATTTCTACTTATTTATATCAAAGTCTTGTTATACTTTTTCTTTTTAATGTTTGTCTCAAGTGTCTCCTCTTTCATGACACTTTTGCTAAGCTCCCAGTTGAATATGATGTCTCTATTTTTATTTTTTATTTTTGGGACAGGCTCTTGCTCTGCTGCCCGGGCTGGAGTGCAGTAGCATAATCGTGGCTCACTGCAACCTCCACCTCCTGACTTCAAACAATTCTCCTGCCGCAGCCTCCCAAGTAACTGGGACCACAGGTGCCTGCCACTATGCCTGGCTGATTTTTGTGTTTTTATTTTTTATTTATTTAATTTTATTTATTTATTTTTTTTGGGAGGCAGTCTTGTTCTGTTGCCCAGGCTGGAGTGCATTGGCATGATCTTGGCTCACTGCAGCCTCCGCCTCCTGGGTCCAAGCAATTCTCTGCCTCAGCCTCCTGAGTATCTGGGATTACAGGCGTGTGACACCATGCCCAGCTAATCTGTGTGTGTGTGTGTGTGTGTGTGTGTGTGTGTGTGTATTTTTAGTAGAGATGGGGTTTCACCATCTTGGCCAGGCTTGTCTTGAACTCCTGGCCTTGTGATCCACCCACCTCGGCCTCCCAAACTGCTGGGATTACAGGCGTGAGCCACCATGCCTGGCCGATGTTTCTCTTTAAAATTTGTCTTTCAGTTAACAATTGTATATTTCCTTGTCTTCCAATGTTTTTATCTTCCGTTATAACTATTAATGTACTTATTCTATTTTGTAAGCTCTTTGGGGGCAGGGGCTATTTCATCCTTGTATTGTTTTCTGCACTGTCAATGTTTAATAAACAAATATCAGATCTGGATAAATCACAGTGGTTATATTTAAAGATTCAGATTATTTGTGGGTAGGGCCAATGGTTCAAATCAGGTAGAATATTTTAAAATTTCAGGTGTTCTATTATACCTGAACAGGGGAAAATGCAACTTTGATTGACATGAAGGTAGATGACAAAGAAAAGTCAGGAATATCTTTTTCATCATTCATTAATTTAAAAATATTTATTGACTAGGCACAGTAGCTCATGCCTGTAATTTCAGAGGTTTGGGAGGCCAAGGCAGGAGGGCTGCTTGAGGTCAGGAGTTTGTCACCAGCCTGGACAATATAGCCATATCTCTTGTCTCTACAAGAATTAAAAAATTTGCTGAGTAAAGTGACATGCACCTGCAGTTCCAGCTACTAGGGAGGCTGAGGTGGGAAGGTTGCTTGAACTTGGGATTTCTGGGCTATGGTGAGCTATGACTGTGCCACTGCTCTCCAGGCAGGGTGACAGTGACACTCTGTCCCTATTAAAAAAATAATAATACTGAAAGAAATTTATTGAATGTCTACTGTCTATCAGGTGCTTTCCTAAGCACTGCAAAGTGCTTCCATTGATGCCTAGAAATATGATGTCAATTTTTTAAAAAAATTAGCAGAATATTAGAGAAAATTAGAATTTATGGTAAGTTATTCAACTGGTAATTTAATAACTTAATTTTTTTGGGTGATTTCTACATAAACCTGACTTAATTCCAACTGTTACCAAGAAGTTAACAAAAATATAATAATTTTCTTACTATGTATACTGTGACACCAATTGCAGCATAGCTGAGAATTTTCCCTTGTTCCCAGAAATATATTATAATTTGTAAGAGGACTATCTAGATTAAGCGTTGTTTTTGAGGCTTAGCAGAGACAGAGGAGCCAACTGTTAGAATAAGAAAATGCCACAGGGAACACACACGGTGGCATTTTGATTTATTGTTGTCATTCTTACATAATAAATTTTGGATTCTTTTGTTTATCTGCTTGATACACAAAAACTTATTCCTGGGAGATTGAGGATCTTTTCTACTAAATAAGAGGGCAAAAATGGCTAATCGAAACTACTTTCTACTTAGAGAATTCTACTCTACTTAGAGAATTTTTCTTCCATTATGCCATCCTCCCAAAGTATTTCTTTGTTAGTGTTTTCACTCTGTGATGATGCTCTTCCCCTACTGCTTTTTTTTTTTTTTTTTTTTTTTTTAAAAGTAAACTAGAATCTGGTGCTCTTGAAGAAAGAAAAGAGTAGACCAAACAGAATTGCTGCAAGATAAAGATCCTTATTTGGTCACAAAAATACCCGAATAATGAAATATGTATTAATTAAATATTTAAAAAAGAACACAATTATACTTTTCAGGTTCTTAAGCTCAGGAACTTTAATGAGTTAAATTTCAAGTATGCGGAAGGTAGGTGACTAAAATCGCACAGAGACTCAGGAACATGAAAGTGAAATTTATTGTTCATTTTTGCACATTTAGAATTAAACCTTCTTTTGAGTTCCTGGTCCTTGAAGAGCTTTTTAAGGCTGGTCTGAGTCTCATGGGTCATATGTATTTCAGCACTACTTTTTAACTGATTGCTGTAAAAATTAAAGATTCACTTTAGAGGAAGCTAATTTATGATATTCTGTGGTTGATTGTCTTTAATGTTAGTTTCATAGAATGATGAACTCTATTAATTTTTAAAAATAAATATACAAAGTAGAAATAACCAAGGAATGCAAAAATCTAAGAGGGTGCAAAGCAGTGAGTATGTCATATGAATCTCCCTAATTCTTAATCTTTCTATCAGGACTTCGAAAATTCAGAACACAAGATACGTTGCTCTGCACTTGAGGAAACCCAGATCCCAAAAGTGAGATTGCATTTTCCACCTCCCAAAACAGAATCGAACAACAAAAGATGAAACAACTAGGTGGAGAAGCTTCCTAAATGTTTTTTCTTTGAAAATAATAAGTATTTTGTTTTGTTTCCTTTGATCTCCCCATGAAGGATATTGCTGAGGCATCTATGTTGAGTCTGACTCACCTGAAGAGTCTTTGGCAGTGAAGAGAATAGCTCACTCTGATAGACAAAGAAGAAGGTTGATATTAGCTTTCAGCATCGGATGCCTGAAACATTATTTGGCTCTAAACCTGGCAGTTTGTTCTTTCCCTTAGTTAAGTAACAGTACCAATGAATGCCTATTTCTGCTGAGGTCTTTCTTCGTGGGGATTTCTTCTGTGTTTGTGTTAGAAATTTGCATTGTGTTTAACCTGGGAAGTAATTCTCATAGGAGGTTTAATATATGATATATTTGATAATTAAATTTTAAGGCATTAGAGTTTGCTATGTTAGTTAAATTGAAATGTTTCAGTTGTGTTGTTAGCTTATTTCTTTCTCTAACAAAATTTGACCATCTGATTTTTCCCATTGTTTGAATATCAAAAACCCATAATGAGATATGGCAGGTGTATAAGAAGAGGGAGCTGTCGGGCGCAGTGACGCTTGCCTGTAATCCCAGCACTTTGGGAGGCAGAGGCTCGTGGATCACCTGAGGTCGGGAGTTCGAGACCAGCCTGACTAACATGGTGAAACCCCGTTTCTACTAAATAGCAAAAAAAAAAAAAAAAAAAAAAAATTAGCCAAGCGTGATGGTGCATGCCTGTAATCCCAGTTACTTGGGAGGCTGAGGCAGGAGAATTGCTTGAATCTGGGAGGTGGAGGTTGCAGCGAGTGGAGATCGTGCCATTGCACTTGCCTCAAAAAAAAAAAAAAAAATCCCAGAAAGTATGAACATCTGTCCTGCAATCACTTCCTTCCTGAAGCCACACAAAGAGGTGTTTCATGGTATCATTAGGACCCCATGCCACTTTGAAAGAAGGATCATAAAATACAGTGTCAAAGCGTAGATGGTCTGTTGGGATTTTGATTGTCTTGAGGGGTGGCATGGAAGAGCTGCCAGTTCTCCCCATGTCCTTGAGAAGGGCACAACTTTTAGGAGAGAGAGAGACAGAGAGTCTTGGTGGACCTGAGAACGTCTCACATTCTTGATGGGAGGCTAATAGAGGAAAGAGGTGTGGACAGTAAGACCTGAGTTGTGTGGGAAGGAGCTCAGTGAATGTTTGTGTGGACCATTTTCTGAGCACCGAGTGTGATCACAGTCTCACTAGATGGCAGCAGAGTGTAGGGCCGGGATGTGAAGGGAGGATCAGCTATCTCCCCTTTACCCCCAGCCCCATATTTCTCACCACTGCTCCTTGCCATGACCCTTCTTTGGGAGCTTCTATGCCATCTCTGGGAGAAAGGCAGAACGTGACAAATTAAATGGTTGCCTTTAACCTGGAATGAATGTTTACTCTTACAGCACTACAGTTTTGTTTTCTGCTTTTGAATTTGTCCTGTGGCACCACCACCTCCTAGAATTGTGTAACTTCTAATTCCTTAATATATTCTCCATTTTATGTCACTCATGGAGGTTCCGATTCTCTAATTGAACCCTGATGGTTCTAGAACTTGAAGTGTGTAAAGGTTCCATGAGAACAAAATCTTAAGGATGGTTATTTTGAATTGGTTCTGGATTATCTGGAATTGGTTCTTGGATGAGATTTAATTTCTAGGCAGTAATAACTGTGTATGCATTGGTAAGGAGGACACTTGCTTATGGCACACAGTGGCAAAGCAGTTACTTATCAGCAGACAATTGTAATGCCAATATAAGGCAAAACTTTCATTTTGAGCAGTGATAGACAGCTTCAGGTCCTTTCCTTTTAGGTGGGGGATATAAAATTCTGCGCTTATATTTTTTGGCCCCAAGTTCTCCAGCTCATCTAGAAGCAACTAAGTTGTTTCTTTATACTTGTTATATTAGGGTGAGCAACCACCCTTGTTGACTGAGGGGGTTCTTCAGATGCTAAAACTGAGTAGGTCCCAGGTAAACTGGGATGAGTTGGTCACTTAACTTATATTCACTGAATTGTTTTATGACAGCATTTGCTTGATTAGAGAAATCAGAGGCTTTGAGGGCTTGGCAGATGCAGGGACGATGATTCTTACCACATCTCCTCTTAATTTGTATCTTTGCCCTGGTCAGAAGACAGCCAGAGCTTGGAGAATAAAATTGCATCACTGTAAACTTAACCTGTAGGTGACTCCAATTACAGCTACTTTTCTGGAGGAGATTTTGTTATTGGAGAAAACACCTTCTATGGCGCTTGGTATGTAATTATTGAGCTAGTGAATATGTTTTCTTTATACTTGTTAATGAAGACCATCAAAACCAATTTGCTTTGAGTTAGCACCTTCACTATGCTACGCCAACTACCTATATCCGCTCTCCAGCCTCTTATCATCATTAGGTCAATAAACTGTTTCTGTAAAGGACCAAATGATAGAATTTTAGGCTCTGCAGGCCTCATAAACTTTCCCTCATTGATCTCCTCTTCCTTTATGCCCTACTCCTTTTTCTTTTTCTTCTGAGTGCTTTAAAAGTGTAAAAACTGGCCTGGCATGGTGGCTCAAGCCTGTAATCCCAGCACCTTGGGGGGGCCGAGGTGGGCAGATCATCTGAGGTTAGGAGTTCAAGATCAGCCTGGCCAACATGGTGAAACCTCATCTCTATTAAAAAAAAAGTGTAGTCTGGAAGCCGGCAGGCACCTCAGTCGTCAGACTGGTGTTAGCCACACAGGAGGGGCTAACGCATCCTCTTGCCGTTCCTGGTGTTTGGACCTTGCCTTTGATGGCTGGGAAAGAAAATGGCCTTGCTGTGCTACATCCGGGCCTGTGGTCAGCACTTCATTCCTGAGACTAATTCCCATGACGCTTGCACATACCACCCAGGTGTTCCAGTCTTTCACGATGCATTAAAGGGTTGATCTTACTGTAAGGGAAGAACAACTGATTTTTCTGATTTCTTAAGCATTGTAGGCTGTACAGAAGGTGGACATAATAGTGAGAAGCCACCTGAGCCAGTCAAACCTGAAGTCAAGACTACTGAGAAGAAGGAACTATCTGAATTGAAATCCAAATTTCAGGAATACATCATTCAAGCCAGTAGAAGCAATAAAAAGGCCAAGCCCAGATGAATCAATGACAAATTTGGAATTAAAAATATCTGCCTCCCTAAAATAAGCACTTGATAAACTGCCATTGGGGAATGAAGATAAGAAAGAAGAAGACAATGATGAAATTAAGATTGGGACCTCATGTAAAAACGGAGGGTGTTCAAAGATATATTGGTGTTTAGAGAGTCTAGAAGAAGTCTGTATATATCATTCTGGAGAACCTATTTTTTATGAGGGGATGAAATACTGCCGCTGTTGTCGAAGAAATACTTCTGATTTTAATACATTCTTAGCCCAAGAGGGCTGTCAACAGGGAAACACATGTGGACTGAAAAGGATGCTGGGAAAAAAATTGTTCCGTGTAGACATGACTGACATCAGGCTGGAGGTGAAGTAACCATTTCAGTATATGCTAAAAATTCACTTCCAAAACTTAGTCGACCAGAAGCAAATAGCACATTGTTAAATGTGAGCATGTATTTGAAGAAGAGAAGCAATTTGATCAAAATGTGAAATTATGGGGTGTGATTGATGCAAACTGAAGTTACGTAACTGCGACTGCAGCAAAGATTGAGATCACTATGAGAAAAGCTGAACCGATGCAGTGGGCAAGTCTTGAAGTGCCTGCAGTGAAAAAGCAGGAAAAACAAAAAGGCGACACAACAGATTGAGTGGGAGATGGGAGGAAGGCAATTACGTATTTTAGAATTTTTAATACTGTGTGAAGTGGCGGCTTGCTGCTGTCATCTTCTGTTTTGTTGTTGTGTTATTGTTGTGTTACTGAATCTGGCATTTCAGGGTTAACATTAGGTTCTTAGAAGCCAAAGTCAGCTTGTCTTTTTGTGCCTCTGATCTTTCTTTTGTGTTATTATGTAAGATTGATTGTTCATTTCTCCCTACTGGTAGGAACTATAGTTGTGTCCTGTACTTAAAGAGGCTGGAAAATAGCCCATGACCATAATTGCAGTATTTCTTTGTATTTGTCTGTTAAGCAGAGAAATCTTAAGGAACATGTTTTTTACATCTTTCTGTTATTCCATAATTAGTAAAGCAAGATGAAATGTCAAAGTTTAGTCAGTTTTTTAAAATGGATTTGTGTTCTTACAGTACTTGAAAATATTTAAGGAAGAGATGAAGCTCTGCAGTTTTTTTCTATGTGGGATGATTGCTTTTTTTTTTGTTTTTGAGATGGAGTCTTGCTCTGTTGCCAGGCTGGAGTGCAGTGGCATGATCTTGGCTCACTGCAACCTCCGCCTCCTGGGTTCAGGTGATTCTCCTGTCTCAGCCTCCCGAGTAGCTGGAACTACAGGTGTGCACCACCACGCCCAGTTAACTTTTTGTATTTTTCGTAGACACGGGGTTTCACCATGTTGGCCAGGATGGTCTCCATCTTTTGACCTTGTGATCCACCTGCCTTGGACTCCCAAAGTGCTGGGATTACAGGCATGAGCCACTGTTCCTGGCCGATTACTTTTTTAAGGTGGATTAATCCTGAGGTACTGTGGTAAGTAAAGGGGAATATATGAATTGTTTAACAAATTAGACTTTGTTTAAAACTACTTGAATTCTTAAATTACATCAAACTTACATTATTTGCCAAGCAGTATGGTGTAAGGGTACAGGAAACATAAATAAGAATACAGAGGTATCAATTTGGTTAAAATTCACCATTTTATAAGACTAAGCAATCATCTTAAAAATCTCTTTTCTGAATACTTAAATGTGTTTGTATGGTGTTATGGCTAAATTGTTACTGATTTAGAGACTAAACCCTCTTAAAACCTTTAATTAGTTAAATATAAAAAGAAATTATATATATCTTGCCTTCCTGATGGAAAACTATACAAAATTGTAGACTTAAAAGGTTTGTGGAAATACATTAGGATATCAGAAAACTAAATATATGGACTTGATTTATGACTATTACATGTTAAATAAAGTGGTTTAATTCTTTTGGGAAAAAAAAAAGTGTAAAAACCATTCTTAGTTCCCAGGTTGTACAGGAACAGGTTATAGGCCAGATTTGGCCCATGAGTCATAGTTTGTCAATCCTTCTAGCCCACAAGTCAGTCTGTGAAGTAGCTAATATGACGTCCAATTTACAGACAACTGGGATCACAGAAGAATCAGCTTGCCTGAGGTGACATAGAGAGCCTGAGGTTACACGAATGTATTATCTTGGGATTTTAAAATGTTCCCATAAGGTTCCAAACCATTTACTCTTTCGATTGTGCAAATTCATGTCCAGACTTTCTCTTTCATGCTGATGGCTTTATTTTCAGAAATGAGGAGTGATCCTAGGAAACAATACAGCTTGTTGACTGATTATTGTTAGAGAGATAATATTTCACCATTGATTTCACTAGAACTGAAATCACTGTGTTTGACATTTTCCACTATTTTGTTAATTGATTTAACAAATATTTATTGAAGATCTACCATGTCTTAGCACTGTGCTAGGATTTGGAGCTATGACTGTGTGTAAGACAGACTTGTTTCTCTGCTTATAGAGATTACTATTCAGCAGGGAAAATAGACTTTAAACAGGTAATTGAACAATGAAAGGCATTAGAGTTGTGATAAACACTCCAAAGAAGTCAGGTTGCTGTGGATTACTGGTAATATTTCTATCTGATCAGTCAACTTACACAGTAAGGGGAGGGTGGATGGGGGAATGCAGTAAATGAACTTGAGAAGGGGGGTTGAATTCAGGGAGAAAAGGTTTTAGCATGTGATTTACTGAATTACCTTACCACGATTCCATCCTGAAGTACTCAGCTGTTTTAATTAGAGTCAAGAAGCCCATTGTTGAAAAGCGTAATTTAATACGATGATTGGACATTTTGCTTAGTGATTCTCTGATATTGGTGTAAGAGTTTATTAAAGGGCATGACTTATTAAATATGCTAGCTTCCATACCTCTTCTTAGAGATTCTGGTTAAGGATAGGGTCCAGGAAAATATATGCTTCTGAAGTAGGCAGTCCTTGATCTACATTTTTGATAAATAACTGCTCAAAATAGAAGGCAAAGGTAGAATATTGGCCTTTGTTCCTTAGTTTCTCAAGTAGGTATGCAATAGCTACCTCTTAGGACCCTATTCTTGTTTTTTTTTTTTTTTTTTTTTTTTTTCTAAAACAGTCTCGCTCAGTTGCCAGGCGACAGGCTGGAGTGCAGTGGCATGATCTGCAAACTTCACCTCCTGGGTTCAAGCATTTCTCCTGCCTCAACCTCCCGAGTAGCTGGGACTACAGGTGTGCACCACCACACCCAGCTATATTATTTAGCTATTAAGAAAAATGAGAATATTTGTACTATTACATTTGCCACCTCTCTCTTTTTTCTCCGGCCAGACTTTTTTTTTTAGGTGAGTTACTGCTTTAATGTTTTAAGCTAATGACTTTTTGATTCTGTTCTGGAACCATAAGTCTTGTCATTAGTTGTTTTTCGACAGTTTTTCTAAGAATATTTTTATTTTGATTGGTCTATTGGTTAGGATTCAATGTCAAGTAGGTTTTTTTTCTGTCCAGAAAAATTCACAGATATTGTGTTACTGAAGTCTTATACATGTGAAGATATCTGTTAACTTTATGTTTTAAGAACAACTTAGCAGCATATGACCTTGGTTTACATTTTCTCTATACCTTGTAGACATTAAAATATCCTTCTTTCCTTCAGACACTAGCTGCATTGCCTTCTAGTCTTGAATACCATGTAGATGTCCGAGGTCAGCTTGATATTGTTTTTTCTTTGTAGTGGTTTATTTTCTCTCCTTGGGTGACTAAAGTATTATTTCTTCGTCCTTGAAATTTAATCATTTAATTAGACTATATTAATTATTCCACGTTCATTTTCACTTCATGCACTTAATCAATAGTGTCTGGAAGCTTTGACTGCTTTCCTCATCCCACTCCATTATAGTCATCCAAAAGAAAAAATAGATAGAAAACTCTTTTCTCAATTTACAAAGCATATTAATATACATTGGAATGACAGATATGCAAAATGTGACCAGTATTCCATAATTAAGCCATTCATTTAATCTCTGCTATGCATTTGCCAGATTCTATTCTAGGTGAACAAGGAAGATAAAGACCCTGTTCTCGAGTAGCATCTAAATTTATTGCACTGTCCATAGTTCATCACATTTTCCATATCATGGCTTTTAGGTAGCTGTAGTGCTCATTTGTCTTATTCAAGGGGGCCATTATCTTTGCACATATTGGAGACAATTCCATGCTATGTCTTACCCTCTTATGGACGAGGCAAGATATAGATTCTGGGCATCCTTGCAGCTACCCATAGGCATGTGACACAGGCTTCACTAGTTTTATGTATGAGAGTGAGATCTGATGTGAAAGTGAGAGAAAAGGAGGTTTTACTTGACATTTGTGTTATTTTTCTGGCAATACTAGTGTTTGGCTCTCTTTGGTGGCCAAAACAGAAACAGCAGCAATTATTCATTAGTTCCAAGAGTGACTTTCTTTGGTACTTGTTGGATTAGCAGCAGTAGTGGGGATTTAATCATCGAAAAAATTTGCCAAATTTGTTGTGTTGCTTTGGAAATTCTCCCTGGAACATTAACCTTATTCTGGTTTTCCAGGCCTCCCAAAATTCAGTCTTTTAATGAAATAATTTTCTGCATAATTGGGGGAATTCAGTTAAAACACAGATTAATAAAGAATATTTATGCAGTGTATTATTTTTGTGTCTAACATTTCTTTTTTTCTCAGAATTTTGAATATGATCTATTTCAAATTTGGGCATACTTATTTATTTATTTATATTTATTTTAAATTTGTGGGGTATATGTTTAGGTTTATTACATTGATATATTGTGTGATGCTGAGGTTAGGGCTTCAATGGAAACTGTCATCCAAATAGTGAACATACAACTAATAATACTTTTCCATTCCGTTCTCCCTCCCTACCTCCCCCTTTGGTGTCCCCAGTGTCTATTGTTCCCATCTGTATGTCAATGTATACCTAATGTTCATCTCTCACTTATAAATGAAAAGATGCAGTGTTTGGTTTTCTGTTCCTGTGTTAATTTGCTTAAGAAAATGGCCTCCAACTGCATCTATATTGCTACGAAGGACATGATTTTCTTCTTTATGGCTGCATAGTATTCCAATTGGTTTATATACATTGTCTCAATCCAATCCACCATTGACAGGTACCTAGGCTGATCCTACATCTTTGTTATTGTGAATAGTGCTGCAATAAGCATGAGAGTGCAGGTGTCTTTTTGGCAGAATGATTTATTTTCCTTTGGATATATACTCAGTAACGGGGTTACTGGGTTGAATTGTATTTCTATTTTTGGTTCTTTGAGAAATCTCCTGTTTTCCACAGGGTCTGAACTAATTTACATTCCCACCAGCAGTGTATAAGTATTCCCTTTTCTCCACAGCCTCAGCAGCATCTGTTATTTTTTGACTTCTTAATGATAGGCATTCTGTGTCTAGTATTTTTATTGGATTAGTCTGCCATGTTTTATCATTTTCTATCTAATCATTCTTGTCTTCTTCAATACTCTGTTTTCATCTGGTAAAGTTTTACCTAATGTTAAAATTTATACTTTTTCTCTAATATATTGCTTGCGTTTCTTCTATCGAGTCTCAGATTTCTTCCACAAGATTTTCTTTTACACTTCTTAAAACACTTAATGTTTGGATCAAGTAAATGAACACTCAAGAAAATGAAAAAGCCTTTGAGGAAATAAATGTTGAGAAACACATAAAAAATTTATAAACATCCTTGTTCCTAGTAATAGGTTAATAATTGATGCTATATGTATTATTATACATTGCAGAAAGCCTAAACTACGTTTTAAAAAGATTAAGAAAATAAACATTTATAAATCCTTATAATTCTTGTAAGTTTCTTTTTATCTGTAAACTGTGATTCTTCTACAGGTATAAAACAGCTTTATATGGTTATTATACAGTTACTTATATTTCTGTAATTGAATTATTGATGAATGGCATTCAGTAGTGTACAGTCTGAAATAAATGTTATTCTTCTCTTATCCCTGCCTTTAGAACATGAAACTGACAATCCTTTCTCCTCCCCTTGATGACATTTTAGGCTGGGTCTGTAACTTTTCTAGTTACTTTGATCTAAAAGAAAATACTCATCTTCAGATATTAAAGGTCTTAATCAGATCTAAATCAAAATTCTAATCTCTCATCTAATTCCAACTATTTTTCTTATTTTAGTGATCTCTTGCTACGTATCAAACCACCTCAAAACTTAGTGGCTTAAAAGAACACAGTCAAATACTTTTCTTGACTCTGTAAAGCATTTCGAGAAGGTAGAGCGCGGTGATTTATCTCAGCTCCATGATGTCGGGGGCCTTCTGGAATATTCAGGATGGCTTCTTCATTCACATGACTGGCACCTGGTGCTTCTTCATCTGACCTTTGCTCCATGCTGCATCCCATCCTTCATGGACCCTCCATATGGCTTCTTTCTCTAATAAGATTAGTAAATTGGCTTTTTTATATGACAGCTTAGGGGTCAAAAAGCAGGAAAGCAGAAGATGCTAGACCTTCTCAATGGCTAGGCTAGGAAGTCTGAGAACATCATTTGTGTTGATTTTTTCCTCAAGTAATTTCTATTCAGTTTTAGGCAATACATAGAAAAATAATAGCAGGTTTTCAGAAAGTTTTTACTTATTTTCCATTATTGATGTCAGATTCTAAAGTTTTGGAAACACTTATGGGTGTAAGTATAGATTTTATGAAAGCAAAAGTCATTTAAAATTATTGTAAAAGGTACTTTAAGAAGAGTACAATATGTTGGTTAGCATAATTTCTAGAATTTTGCTGCCAAGTTCAATTCTAGCTCTATCTCTTATTGGTCATATAACTTGGATCAAGTTGCTTAGGATCTTAGTGCCTCAGATTTCTCAAATGTACAGTGGAGACATTAATATTCTCTCCCTTTACAGAGTTATTGTGAATGTTAAGTGAAATTATATGTGTAAAGCCATTAAAATATTAGCCCTACTCAATGCTCAATCGATGTTAATTATTATTATCTAAAACTATCAATCCTAGAGAATACAGCCAAGGAGAAAAAGGAAAACAAAAACAAAAATGGTGGAAATAATTTCATTTTGTTAGTACACACAAATATTCTATAAACGTGTTTAGATTGTCACTATTAAAAGATAATTTGGTTGGGCAAATATTACAAAATTCAGCTATATGATATATCCAAGGGCCAAATATGAAATTAAAACACAAAGAAAGATAACAAACAAAATATAACTAAAATATATACCATGAAAGTTATAACCAAATGAGTGCTGGCATAGTAAAACAGAATGAAGTAGAAAATATGCCAAAAAACATTAGTAGACATAAAGGCCACTACATAATAGTAAAAAGAATTTTTGATATAAAAATTATAAATTTCTGTGTACCTAATATTGTCTTAACATATGTAAAACTGACCACATGTGGTGGCTCACACCTGTAATCCCAGCACTTTGGGAGGCTGAGGTCAGTGGATCACTTGAGGTCAGGAGTTCAAGACCAGCCTGGCCAACGTGGTGAAACCCCAATTCTACTAAAAATACAAAAATTAGCTAGACATGGCGGTGTGCACCTGCAATCTCAGCTATATGGGAAGCTGAGGCAGGAGAGTTGCTTGATCCCAGGAGGCAGAGGTTGCAGTGAGCCAAGCTTGCTCCACTGCACTCCAGCCTAAGCAATAGACTGAGACTGAGTCTAAAAAATATATATGTATTTATATAATATATAATATATATTTATTAAATATTTATATTTAATATATAATTATAGATTACACATAAAATATATAATTATATAAAAATATTATATAAAAATTATATAAAAATATTATATTTATATGATATATAAAATATAAATATATATTTATTAAATATTTATTCCACATAATTTTAAGATAAATTTGACAAATTCATATTCCTAATGGGATATTTTGAATAAACCTTTATTAGAAGTTGGTTGACACAGTAATAGTGTAATTATTTTGAACAAAACTAATGGCTTGACCTGCACCTCAAAATAGAAAATATGCATTTTTTTTTAAGGATACATGAAAAAGTTATAATCATTGGCCAGGTGTTATGTCTCAAAAGAAGTCCCTACGAAGGTCAGAGTGTGCTCTCTGAACACAGTACATTAAATTAGAATTCAAGCCAAGATTGCTGAACAGAAACAGCTCTGGTGTGCAGTTCCCAGCTAGAGCAACCCAGGAGGCGAGTGATCTCCATATCTCCATCCAAGGTGCCAGGTTCATTTCAATGGCACTGGTTGAACAGTGGGCATAACCCAAAGAGGGCAAACTGAGGCAGGGCGGGGCGCTGCTACACCTGGGAAGTACATCTGATCAGAGGATCAGGAGCCTTCCCCCTCTGACACTCTGGTTCAGATACTGCACTTCTCCCAAAGCCCTTGCAACCCACAGACCAGGAGATCTTCACCAGGCTGAAAAGTGCCGTGAGTTACCTGCACAGAGCTGAATACTAACCCCAGCTGCTGCCTTGGGTTGTCAGCACAGATCTAGGTGGATGTATTAGCTAATTGAGAGAGCCTGTGGGATAGAGCTACTGGCACCCTGGAAAGAGGGGAGCTGAAAGCAGGGAGACAGGCAATATAGCTAGGTGTGTCCATCCCTGACAAAGTCCAGCAAACTGAAGCCCTCTCACTTGAGAGTTTCACAGCCAACACATCAGTTCAAGCTTGACCTGGAATGATTGAGCTCAGCGGGGGAAGGGCATCTGCCATTACAAAGGCGGGCCTAAGCTTCCTGTGTAAACAAAAGACATAGGAAGCTTATAAAGCAGCTAGACTTAGTTCATGGCAGCCCAGCAGCACCTCTACAGGCAGACAAGAGACAGACTGCCTCCTCAAGTGGCTCCCTAAGATCAAAGCTAGATAAATCCATGAAGATGCAAAAAAACCAGCACAAATAGGATGAAACCATCAAAGACCAGAATGCCTCTCCTCCTCCAACAGATCACAACTCCTCACCAGCAAGGGGACAAAACAGGATGGAGAATGAGTTTGATGAACTGACAGAAACAGGCTTCAGAAGGTGGATAATAACAAATTCCTCCGAGCTGAAAGAACGTTTTCTAACCCAATGCAAAGAAACTAAACCCCTTGAAAAAAGGTTAGATGAAATGCTAACTAGAATAACCAGCTTAGAGAACATAAATGACTTGATGGAGCTGAAAAATACAGCATGAGAACATATACAAGTTTCAATAACCAAACTGATCAAGCAGAAGAAAGGATATCAGAGATTGAAGATCAACTCAATGAAATAAAATGAGAAGGCAAGATTAGAGAAAAAAGAGTGAAAATAAATGAACAAAGCCTCCAAGAAATATGCAATTAAGTGAAAAGACCTAATCGACACTTGATTGGTGTACCTGAAAGTGACAGAGAGAATGAATCCAACGAATCCTGGAAAACACTCTTCAGGATATTATCCAGGAGAACTTCTCCAACCTAGCAAGTCAGGCCAACATTCAAGTCCAGGAAATGCAGATAACACCACAAAGATACTCCTCAAGAAGAGCAGCCCCAAGGCACATAATCATCAGACTCACCAGGGTTGAAATGAAGGAAAAAATGCTAAGGACAGTCAGAGAGAAAGGTCAGGTCACCCACAAAGGGAAGCCCATCAGACTCACAGTGGATCTCTCAGCAGAAGCCCTACAAGCCAGAAGAGAGTGGGGGCCAATATTCAACATCCTTAAAGAAAAGAACTTTTAATGCAGAATTTCATAACCAGCCAGACTAAGCTTCATAAGTGAAGAAGAAATAAAATCCTTTATGGACGAGAAATTACTGAGAGATTTCATCACCACCAGACCTGCCTTACAAGAGCTTCTGAAGAAAGCACTGAACAAGTAAAGGAACAACCAGTACCAGCCATTGCAAAAACTTACCAAATGGTAAAGAACAATAACACAATGAAGAAGCTGTGTTAACTAGCGGGCAAAAAAAAAAAAAAAAAAACAGCCAGTAACAAAATGGCAGGCTCAAATTCATACATAACAATATTAACATTAAATGTAAACAGACTAAATGCACCAATCAAAAGACATAGACTGGCACATTGGATATAAAGTCAAGAACCATTGATGTGCTGTATTCAGGAGACCCATCTCACATGCAAAGACACACATAGACTCAAAATAAAGGGATGGAAGAAGATCTACCAAGCAAATGGAGAGCAAAAAAAAAAGCAGGGGTTGCAATCCTAGTCTCTGATAAAACAGACTTCAAACCAACAAAGATCAAAAGAGACAAAGAAGGGCATTGCATAATGGTAAAAGGATCAATACAACAAGAAGAGCTAACCTTCCTAAATATATATGCACCCAATACAGGAGCACCAAGATACATAAAGCAAGTTCTTAATGACCTACAAAGAGACTTAGACTCCCACACAATAGTAATGGGTGACTTTAACACTTCTCTGTCAATACTAGATGGATCAATGGGACAGAAAATCCACAAGAATATCCAGGACTTGAATGAAGATCTGGACCAAGTGGACCTAATAGACACCTACAGAACTCTCCACCAAAATCCACGGAATATACATTCTTCTAAGCACCACATTGCACTTGCTCTAAAACTGACCACATAATCAGAAGTAAATCACTCCCCAGCAAATGCAAAATAAGGAAATAATAATGAACTGTCTTTCAAACCACAGTACAGTCAAATAAGAACTCAGAATAAAGAAACTCACTCAAAACCGCACAACTACATGGAAACTGAACAACTTGCTCCTGAATGTTGACTGGATAAACAATGAAATGAAGGCAGAAATAAAGATGTTCTTTGAAACCAATGAGAATGAAGACACAATGTACCAGAATCTCTGGGACACATTTAAAGCAGTGTCTAAAGAGGAAATTTGTAGCAATAAATGTCCACATGAGAGGCAAAGAAAGATCTAAAATTGACCTCCTATCATCAAAATTGAAAGAGCTAGAGGAGCAAGATAAAAAAAAAAAAAAAAAAAAAAAAGCAAAAGCTAGCAGAAGACAAGAAATAACCAAGATCAGAGCAGAACTGAAGGAGACAGAGACACACACACAAAAAAATCAATAAATCCAAGAGCTGGTTTTTTGAAAAAATCAACGAAATAGACAGACCACTAGCCAGACTAATAAAAAATAAAAGAGAGAAGAATCAAATAGATGCAACAAAAAACGATAAAGGGGATATCACCACTGAAGTCACAGAAATACAAACCACCACCAGAGATTTCCACAAACAACTCTATGCACATAAACCAGCAAATTCAGAAGAAATGGATAAAATCCTGGACACTTACCCCCTCCCAAGACTAAACCAAGAAGAAGTTGAGTCCCTGAATAGACCAATAACAAGAGCTGAAGTTGAGGCAGCAATTAATAGCCTAGCAACCAAAAAAAGTCCAGGTCTACATGGGTTTACAGCCAAATTCTACCAGATGTACAAAAAAGAGCTGGTACCATTCCTTCTGCAACTATTCCAAACAATACAAAAATGGAATTCTTCCTAACTTATTTTATGAGACCAAAAACATCCTGATACCAAAACCTGGCAGGGACTCAACTGAAAAAGAAAACTTCAGGCCAACATCCATGATGAACGTAGATGCAAAAATCTTCAATAAAATACTGGCAAACTGAATCCAACAGCAAATCAAAAAGCTTATCTGTCTCAATCAAGTAGGCTTCATCCGAGGATGCAAAGTTGGTTCAACATATGCAAATCTATAAACATAATCCATCACATGAACAGAACCAAAGACAAAAACCACATGATTATCTCAGTAGATGCAGAGAAGGCCTTTGGCAAAATTCAACAGCCCATTATGCTAAAAATTATCAATAAACTAGGTATTGATGGAACATATCTCAAAATAATAAAAGTTGTTTACGACAAACCCACAGCCAATATCATACTGAATGGGCAAAAACTGGAAGCATTCCCTTTGAAAACTGACACTAGACAAGGATGCCCTCTCTCACCACTCCTATTCAATATAGTATTGGAAGTTCTAGCCAGAGTAATCAGGCAAGAAAAAGAAATAAATCATATTCAATTAGGAAAGGAGGAAGTCAAATTGTTTCTATTTGCAGATGACATGATTGTATATTTAGAAGACCCCATCATCTCAGCACAAAATCTCCTTAAGTTGATAAGCAACTTCAGCAAAGTCTCAGGATACAAAATCAATGTGCAAAAATCACAAGCATTCCTATATACCAATAACAGACAAACAGAGAGCCAGATCATGAGTGAACTCCCATTCACAATTGCTACAAAGAGAATAAAGTACCTAGGAATACAAGTAACAAAGGTCCTTCACATCCTTCACAGGAGAATGACAAACCACTGCTTAGGGAAGTAAGAAAGGACACAAACAGACGGAAAAATCTTCGATGCTCATGGTGGGGAAGAATCAATATAGTGAAAATGGCCATACTGCCCAAAGTAATTTATAGGTTCAACATCATCCCCATCAAGGTACTATTGACCTTCTTCACAGAACTGGAAAAACCACTTTAAACTTCATATGAAATCAAAAGAGAGCCCGTATAGCCAAGACAATCCTAAGCAAAAAGAACAAAGCTGGAGGCCTCATGCTGCCTGACTTCAAACTATACTACAAGGCTACAGTAATCAAAACACCATGGTACTGGTACCAAAACAGAGATATAGACCAATAGAACAGAACAGAGGCCTCAGAAGCAATGCCATACATCTACAACTAATTGATCTTTGACAAACCTGACAAAAACAAGCAATGGGGAAAGGATTCCCTGTTTAATAAATGGTGTTGGGAAAACTGGCTAGCCAAGTGCAGAAAGCAGAAACTGGACCCCTTCCTGACACCTTACACTAAAATTAACTTCAGATGGATTAAAGATTTAAACATAAAACCTAACACCATAAAAACCCTAGAAGAAAACCTAGACAAAACCATTCAGGACATAGGCATAGGCAAGGACATCATGACTAAAATACCAAAAATAATGGCAACAGAAGCCAAAATAGACAAATGGGATCTAATTAAACTTAAGAGTTTCTGCACAGCAAAATAAACAATCATTAGAGTGAATTGGCAATCAACAGAATGGGAAAAAGTTTTGCAATCTACCCATCTGACAAAGGCCCAATATCCAGAATCTACAAAGAACTAAAACAGATTTACAAGAAAAAAACAAACATATTCAAAAGTGGGTGAAAGATTTGAATAGACACTTTTCAAAAGATGACATTTATGGGGCCAAGAAACATATGAAAAAATACTCATCATCACTGGTCATTAGAGAAATGCAAATCAAAACTACATTGTGATACCATCTCACGCCAATTAGAATGGCAATCATTAAAAACTCTGGAGACAACAGGTGCTGGAGGATGCTGGAGAGGATGCGGAGAAATAGAAACACTTTTACACTGTTGGTGGGAGTATAAACTAGTTCAGCCATTGTGGAAGACGGTGTGGCGATTCTTCAAGGATCTAGAAACAGAAATTCCATTTGATCCAGCAATCCCGTTACTGGGTATATATCCAAAGAACTATAAATCATTCTATTATAAAGACACATATAGACATATGTTCATTGTGACTCTGTTTACAATAGCAAATACCTGGAACCAACCCAAATGCCCATCAATAATAGATTGGACAAAGAAAATGTGGCACATATACACTATGGAATATTATGCAGCCATGAAAAATGATGAGTTCATGCCCTTAGTAGAGACATGAATGAACCTGGAAACCATCATTCTCAGTAAACTGACACAAGGACAGAAAATCAAACACTGCATGTTCTCACTTATATGTAGTTGTTGAACAATGTCAACACATGGTCACAGGGAGGAAAGCATCAAACACTGGGGTCAGTTGGGGGTTGCTAAGGGAGGGACAGTGTGGGTGGGGAGGTTGGGGAAGGATAACATGGGGAGAAATGCCAGATACAGGTGATGGAGGGGGGGGATGGAGGCAACAAACCACCCTGCCATGTGTTGTTTAGCTATGCAACAATCTTGCATGATTTGCACATGTACCCCAGAACCTAAAGTTCAAAAAAAAAAAAAAAAAAAAAGAAATCAAGAATAGAAATCCATTTAGAAAGACTCCCTGTGGAGACTAAAAAAAGTACTGCTACATGAGAGTTAAAGAAGAAATCGCAATGAAAACATCAACCTATTTAGAGTTTAATGATGGCAAAAGTTTTACTCATCAAAGTTCCCAAAAAAATTGCGCAGAGGTTCACTTACAGCTTAATTTGAAAATAATTGGGTTAAGCATTAACACAAAAAAACACAGAAAATTGACAAAGGAAAGAAAAAAGATAAGAAGATAAATGAATGAACTAGGAAACGGATAGGATCAACAAAAGCGAAAGTTAGCTCTTTATTAAGGTTTAGGTTGTATTTATAAAATTCGGTATACATGAAATATTGTCTTTTGAGTGCTCTATCATAGATGGACAAAATGGAGACAGGTGCATTCAAAGAGATGGGTTCCAGAATTTTTCCACATACCTTTAATCTCTGTTATCATGTTATCTAAACATATAGATGTGTTCCTTTCTTAACTTTCCACTGTTAGCTTACATTCTGAAAAATAAGAAAAGATTGTCACATTTGAGATTCACATGGCTTAAGTAGCAGATAAATTTCTTACTGCATTTTCTTGAGCATGCTAGTCCTACTACAAAGTCGAAACAAGGTACCGAAGGCTAAATTTAAATACAAATGTACATATGCATATCTAATTCAAAATAATACTTTGCTCATAGAGAAATAAAGTAGAAAGTATACATGGCAGAAACCAAATTCCTACTTAGTATGAGTTTAACCACATATGGTACGTTTCATACATACATATAAGAATTGGTGGAATGTGCCTAAATTTCAGGGTTCAGGTTTTGTTTAGTTGTGCCTTAGTGTTTTGCAGCAACATTGCCTTTTTAAAAAAATAGTCAAGGCCTTGACATTATCAAGAATAATTCCATCCATTTTATCAATAGTGAGGTTACTAATGGGAAATGTCTTTGTGTGAATTTATTTCATCTATGTGCTGATCTGCTGATGAATTCTAGTGGAAAGATTGTATTTTATTGAGCTAGTTACATTTATGTAACTGGAATTGCTGTCATTTTCTCCTCTAAGGAACCTTAATTCCCTTGTTCAAATTGCTCGAAATAGATTGCCGTTGAAGGCTATAAAATAGGTAACAAAATGTGTTTTGCAGTCATAGAATATTCTGATACCCTTATGTAATGCAATCACTTTGGACGTTAAACTGAATGGGCTCATTATCTTTTCTTTTCAATCTGCTTCACAGTTAAGGAAAATGAGTATTAATCTAGAAGAATGTTTTATTCTTTCTCAACTCAAAACTTGTACTCTGCCTCTTTTTTAGAATTAGCTCTGCTGTCATGACCTGAAAATTTCCAGATTCATTAATTCATTACGTTGTCACTGTACTTTCAAGAACAAGCTATGTACCCTTTAGATTACGTTTGAATAAAATTGGCTTTGCTAATTATTACCAAAAGAAAATGGAAAAGATTAGAAATTAAGTTCGGTTTGGTTTAGTCAGTATTTATTGAATATGTAATATGTGCTCATTGTTGTGAGGGAAAAAGAGCTATAAGAAATGCCTTTGCGTATTTTACTCAAAACGACAGTAATGAATTGTTCAAATTGATCGTGCTAACTCTAAGTGCTATTTTGGACATTTTGACTTTTCCCTGATCTACCCAGAGAATTATCAACATGGGAAGATTGGACTTTGGTTAATTCACACAAGTTCTTGGTGAGCACTCATATATGATGGAATATAGTTGTGAACAGCAAAGAGATAATTCCTGCCTATATGATGATGCAAAAAACAGAAAAGAGTTTTAGAGGGAACAATGTCTTCTACTAAAAGAAATTTCTGAGATGTCAAAAAAGTGACAACGACTAATGTACTCCTGTACACTCAGGAGAATCTGAAGGGGAGACCTCTGATTACAGGTGTGATCAGTTTTGTCTGTGTTTGCTCAGTGAAAGAAACATGACTGATTGATTTCCAGGCCTGAAGGGGCGTTTGACTCAACATTTGTTAAATGCTGCCATTCATGTTCTCATCCTACCCTTGAATAAAACACAATTGGGTTGTTAAATCCATGCAAAAATGGGATTATGGTTAAAACACAGTAAACTTATGCCATTCTTCAGAGCACACATTTTTATTTTAAAGCGAAAAAAATTCTGGTGTAACTAAGGAAAACTTATATTTAATAAATACACTGCTGTTAAAACTAAGTTCTACAGAATGAGTATACTACAAATATTTTAAATCTCCAAGAAAAAATAATTTGAACTGAACTCATACTTTATTATAACACTATATATATACTTGTTAGGTGTGAGTAAAATAAAACTGGTGGCATTTCCTTGCACGTGGTAGTTTTCCTGTATATTGTTTATAAAAATATATATACAAAAGGTACACATGTCTTCATAGAAGTCTTTCTACATATCAGGTGTTGAAGATCTTATGTTGTACCAGGGACTTTGCTCAGTGCTTTACATGTATAGTGCTATTTAATCTCAGCATTAATTTAAGCATTACAGCAACCCATGAATTGGGGACTATCATCAGTGAAATGTGCAGTTAAGAAAATTGATGCTTAAAGAAATAAAACAACTTATTCAATTTCATAGAACTAATAAGTGGCTAGCATTGGCTTTTAAATGAGTTCTGCCTAATTACAAAGCCTATCTTCTTCTTTTACTTCTTTTTAGAAATAGAGCCTCATTCTGTTGCTCAGGAGTGTAGTGTTGCCATATCGGCTCACTGCAGCCTCCAGCTCCTGGGCTCAAGCAA
This sequence comes from Sapajus apella, assembly GCF_009761245.1. Lineage (NCBI taxonomy): Eukaryota > Metazoa > Chordata > Mammalia > Primates > Cebidae > Sapajus > Sapajus apella. The sequence goes on along the minus strand of NW_022436976.1, from coordinate 15,528,953 downwards.
TCCTCCCACCTAAATGTCCCCAGTAGCTGGGACTACAGGCACCCACCACCGTGCCTGGCTATACATATATTTAATTTTTTTTTAGGGACGGGGATCTAGCTGTGTTGCTCAAACTGGTCTTGAACTTTTGGCCTCAAGCAACCTCCCACTTCAGCCTCCCAAACTGTTGGGATTACAGGCATGAGCCTCAATGCCTGACCTCAAAGCCTATCTTCTTAGCCATACTGCTATGAGGCTTGAAATTATATTAGTCTAACTGTAGTGCACCCTTCCTTCTGGTCCCACAATGTTTTTGCTCCTAATTAATTCATAGTGTTCAAGATTTTGCAGATCAAAAGTTAAGACTTGGCATTTTGATCTGCAAAACACTTATTGACCCTCATTAGTATTTATTGCTGCCAAGTACTCTAGATCGCCCTGTTTTTATTGATGTGTATTGATAGCTACTATTACTTGAAAAGTATTTAAAATGAATCTGAAGTCTATACAAAGAATCCTTGCACAATATAATTAAAGCACCTAATAAACCTTTATGACTTCAGAGCATATCATATGTAATCTCTGTTTTTCCTATCTCCCAAATCTGGTTTACCAGTGCTATTTTCTCTCTGCCCCATGTCCCCACATCTTATGCTCTTGTACTGCTTTCAATGACTTGACATTATGGAAACTTTTCTGGTTTTTTTTTTTTTTTTTTTTCCTAAAGCAAAAATATCCATCTGATGGTCCATTATCCAAATCTGTAATGAATTACAGACCTGATATATTTACTATGTATATTGTTTGTAAGTATTTTTTTTTTTGAGCCAACAGTTCAAACCCCAGGAAATTTCATATAAAATATCTGGATCCTAAACATAATGTAGCAGCATCAGGTCTAAACTTTTGCATGCTATCGTAATAATGGCCTAGCTCTAGTTAGTATGTGCCCCTTTAGATAGGGTGAGTCCTTTTTTGTTTGCTGTAGACACATCACTCACAGTTGACTTTCCAATTCTAGGTCAATGCTAGTTATTCATACTGTGCGTACACTGTTAGTTTCTCATTGTAGAGAACTCTTTCTCTATATAATGTTTTAAAAGAAAGAAAATGAAATATAGACTCAAAGGTCTATGTGCTTAAAAATGGACAAAAGATATTTGTCTTTAGATATAAAGAATATTCAGCAATATTTAAAATGCAATCAAAATGTGTGCCTTTGGGTGAGGTGGCTCACGTCTGTAATTCCAGCACTTTGGGAGGCGAAGGCGGGCGGATCGCTTGAGCCTGTGAGTTCGAGACTAGCTTGGGCAACCTGACAAAACTCCATCTCTTAAAAAAAAAAATACAAAAAATTAGCCAGGGGTGGTGGTGCATACCTGTAGTCTTAGCTACTCCAGAGGCCAAGATGAGAAGATTGCTTGAGCCCAGGTCGAGGCTGCAGTGAACTGAGATGGCACCACTGCACTCCAGCCAGGGTGACAAAGTGAAGCCCTAAAAAAAAAATTCCTTATACCAATATTTTTTACTGATTTATGTCACCTCCCTGGTGATGGAGTTAATAATTTCAGCTTTAGAGCAAGCCTAAAACAATAAACAGACTCTCAAGAACTAGCAAAAAGGAACAAGGGCTAAAGTTACTCATGTTCTCTTTGACTCAGTCCAATTCCATTAGGGTCATTGACATTTCTTTGAAGTTTTAATGTGTAAGGCATGAACTTAACTGAATCACCAAAAAAAATTCATTTGTGAAGAATTATGTTTAAAAGTAGGTCCTTTCCTTATTATCTTATCTTTAAGAAGTTTATTTTCTCTCAAATTCAATAAAATATATTTTATATCCTTCAGCATTCACTAATTTCTTTTTTCTCTTTTTTATTTTTATTTTTTTACTAACAGCAGCCTTATTCTTTTGAGGCATCAATAAATCAATAAAAAATACTTCTCTCTTAGAGTCTCTTGCAGTTAGGAGTAGCCATACAACCAAAAAAATGAGACATGTGCCGGGCACGGTGGCTCATGCCTGTAATCCCAGCATTTTGGGAGGTGGAGGCGGGCAGATCGTCTGAGGTTGGGAATTTGAGAGCAGCCTGGCCAGCATGGTGAAACTCCGTCTCTACTTAAAAAATACAAAAATTAGCCCGATGTGGCGGCAGGCGCCTATAATCCCAGCTACTGGCGGAGCTGAGGCAGAATTCCTTGAACCTGGGAGGTGAAGGTTGCAGTGAGCTGAGTTCCTGCCATTGCACTCCAGTCTGGGCACAAAGCGAGGCTCCATCTCAAAAAATAAAATAAATAAAATTAATAATAATAATAATAAAATGAGACATGTGGAATTCTACTGGATGTAAGGCTTCTGAGAAAGCCATTTTTTTGTTACTATTAAACTCAGCCTCAGTTAATACGATTCTTTTCTTGTAATTTACCTTTAATCTTCATCTTGCCTAAAATGAATATGCAGTTTCTGAAGACGAGGAATCATTTTTTGATTATAAGGACAAAATCACACGCTAAAGTTGAGGAAGAAGAAAGTTAGATGGAACTTGAGTCCTTTATACTCTATGGAGTTACTGTGTCAGACAGTTTACCCACTTTCATAGTTCTATTGCTGAGGAAAATATTTCTCTCTTTGGTTAAGCTTCTAGTCAGGTATCTGATATATGCAGCCAAATGTAATCCAAAACTAATAAAAAAGCTGAAATCTGAAAGTAGATTGCTACAAATGACAGATTCTAAAATGTAGAGCAAATGAAGCTATGCAAAGCAAAATTCTGAGAGAGAGACCAAGTCTAGATTTGGTCTATCTATAAGCTAAAGTGGCAAACTCATCCATTTTCCTGGGACTATTTTTCCAGTCTCAAAATTGAAAGCTCTACAGCCTGGGAACCATTTTAGTCTTGGGCAAATGAGATCGTTGGTCAGTTTATTACTACTAGGGGTAGAAAGAATTAGGATTTCAATAAAGGAGACACTCTTTGTCCAGGCCCGCAACCTGCATTTGTTCAGGCCTGCAATCTGTGTTGACTGAGAGCTTTTCAAAGATAAAAATGCCACTGTTTCTATATCCATCACCAAAGTCAATGCAAGCCAAGCTGCACCCTTTGCAAGAGATTATATTGCTGCCCCAAGCCTCTCTGAAGGCATTTTAAGGTGATATCTACACATAATCTTTAGTTGTGATTACAAGTAATTGAACAGAAGTAATACTTGATTTTTGAGGGAATTCCACTGCCAACAATATATAAACTTGGCAAGTTACAGTCTGATTATTCAACCCATAGGACTGTCTGTGGGCCTGTCAAACATATACCATGTGCAGCTTTGCTGTGAAAATCGTGCAGCTCCAGTTACGGGATTTCCCAGTATACCACATGTATAGCCTGGAAAGGTAAGAGATGAGAAGAATTCCCTTGGGAGTAGAATTAGGATTCATGGAGGGCACTGGACAGAGAGGATTTAGAATGCATTGTCTATATAGTTGTTGTAGTCACTAGCTATATGTGGCTATTGAGCACTTAAAATGTGACTATTCCAAATTGAGGTGTGCTGTAGATGTAAAAAATACACTAGCTTTCAAAGACTTGGTATAAAAAAGAATATAATATATAATTAATACTTACATCATATTGATTATAAATTAACATTTTTGATATCCTAGATTAGATAAATATATTCTTGAAGTTAATATATCAACTTCTTTTTAAAGTGAGATTGCTAGGAAATTTCAAATTACATATGAGGCTGGTCTTTGTGGCTCATGCTATATTTCTATTAGATGGTGCTGGTGTATAGCATAATTAGATGTAGAACTGCCAGATTGAATATTCAAAATTTTACTCTATTGCAGAGTAGGGAGTCCTTGCTATTTCTGCTCAGAATAATTTAATGTTTCCCATGGATAAGTGACTGCTGTATGTTTCCTGTTTTCCCTTCTTTAGAGTGTTTTGATTTTGATTATTCCTTTTTTGACTCATCTGTTAGTTTATTAGAGGCACTTAATTCATTAGTCATTATATTTAAGCAATAATGACCAAGAATTTTTTAAAATTAAAATTAATGATTGACACCTAATCACAAATCCAGAAAGCTCAGAGAATACTAGGCAGAATAAATACAAAAAGCATCTACACCAAGGCAAAAACTCAAACTGCACAAAGCAAAAGAAAAAGAAAAAAAGTCTTTAAAGACTTCAGAGGGAAAATAAAAACTCAGCTTACTTCTAGAGAAGCAAGAATAAGAATTACTTGGGACTTCTCTTCAGAAAACATTCAAGCAAGAAGAGAGTTGAGGGAAACATTTCAAGTGTTGAGAACAAAACACACCAAAATGTACCAATTTAGAATTCTGTATCCAGTGAAATTATCCTTCAAAATTGAAAGAGAAATAAAAACACTTTGCCAGACAAATTGAGGGAATTTGTTATCAGGGGACCATTTCTTATAAGAAATGTTGAAAAAAAATTCTTTGAAAAGAAGGAAAATGATATAGGTAAAAAACTTGTATCTAATAAAGAAGGGAGAAACATTAAAGAAAAAAATAAAATTAAACTAAATACTTTATTTTAAATTTTTTAATTGATCTAACAGATAAGTTTTTCTAAATAGTAATCAATGCATTCAGTGATTACAGCTTATGAGTAAGTAAAATTTATAATAATAATGCTGTAAGGGACAGAAGGGAGGAAGTGGGAATAGTGTTGTAAGTCACTTGCACTATTGGAAAAAGGACTTGGATTAGTGGTAAATGTATATTGCAAACTCACGGGTAACTGCAATAAAAAGTTAAAAATATATAGTTGATTTACTTGAAAGGGGAAAAAAAGGAATCATATAAAATGCTCAATTAAAACAAAAGAAGTCAGAAAACAAAAGACAAAAACAAAGCAAAACAAACAACAACAACAAAAATACCCAAAGCAATGATAGAAAAGAGTTACACATAACACATATGGTAGATATGAATTCACCTACATTAATAATCGCTTTAACTGGTATATTTAGACCATTAATGTTAATAGTCTAAATGTTAATGGTCTAAATATACCAATTAAAAGACAATGACTATCAAATGGAAGGAAAAACACAAGACCCAACAGTATGTTGTCTGCAAGAAACTCACTTTAAATATAAAGACATAGAATAAAAGTAAAGGCATGGAGAAAGATATACTATACTAACATGAATCAAAATTGTTGTCTGGAGATGAGAGCAAACCATCTTATGGTCATAAGGATGATATCCACTCACTAAAGCTGGTAGATTAGAGAGCCACAAGGAGCTTAGGGCCTAGACGACTTCCTCAAGAGCTGCACTGGCCCTGGACTTTATGCCTCCAGCCTTCTTGTTATGTGATAAAAATAAATCTCTCCTTAAGTAAACCATGGTATTATATCATAAGACCATAAGCAATATCTAACTGATCTTAAAGAAAATAAACTTTTATCAACAATTCCCTATTATAAGCTTCACATATATTATCTATTTCTCATAACAACATTTTTAATGTGAAGAAACTGATACTCAGAAACTAAGTATCTAGACTAGGTTTGCACAGCTGTTATATAGAGGAGCTTGGTTATGAAAAAACTTGTTCTTTGACACTTCATATAATCATCACCATTGTTAGTGTTGTTACAGGGTTAGCCTTATGTTTTTCTTTCATTACTATGTTTGCAGTATTGGAAAAAGGACTTCGACTAGTGGTAACATTAGAAGTGTTTCACCAAGATGAGAATTCTTAACATAAATTACACACTTTTACCTGTGATAGACGTTTTTAAAAATATGAGAGAACACAGACTTTTTTTTTTTTACCCAAAACTTGGTGTCAGAATAAGTCTAGGTGCATTGAATTGACCTTCATACATAGTTTTCTGCACAGAGCTCCAGTTGAAATCAAATTATAAAGAAAAAAATACTCTGGCTTTTAAGTTTATTTTCTCTGTAAAACTGGTTACCAAGATGTCAAGATGCTAAGCACAAGAAATGTACCACTGGGAATGGGTTGGAGTGATTAGATTAGAAGGGAAGAATGCATTTGCTCAAGGAGAAACATCTTGAAGGCTAATAAATAAGAAAGATGTTACAGGCTACATTTATGTATTTTTTTTTGTCAGGATGAATGAGTCTAAATGATTTTGTGCTATGAATATATATATATATATATATATATATTTTTTTTTTTAGACGGAGTTTCACTCATGTTACCCAGGCTGGAGTGCAATGGCGCGATCTCGGCTCACTGCAACCTCCGCCTCCTGGGTTCAGGCAATTCTCCTGCCTCAGCCTCCTGAGTAGCTGGGATTACAGGCACGCGCCACCATGCCCAGCTAATTTTTTGTATTTTTGGTAGAGACGGGGTTTCACCATGTTGACCAGGATGGTCTCGATCTCTTGACCTCGTGATCCACCCGCCTCGGCCTCCCAAAGTGCTGGGATTACAGGCTTGAGCCACCGCGCCCGGCTTATGAATATATTTTGTACAAGTTTCTGGCAAGTAGTATGCTCAGGATCCTGCTTTTTTGCCAGCCATTTTTGTCTTAAACTTTAAAAATTATATCTGTTTTGAGGGAAATATCATCCCTTTGTTTCTGGTTTATTTCCACCTTTCTCATCAATTTACTATTTTATTTGCAACTTAATCTCTGAAATAGAAGACTTCATGAACAGCTAAAATCAGTTTTTCTTTACTTGTCATAATGAAAAACAGAAATTCAGAGTTTCAGAGCCCTCACCAAAAAGTTGTTATTTTTATCTATGGGTGTTGCTTCAAGTAAATGCCTACATAAAGTTCATACCCATAGTCAATAACTTAAACTGGAGTCATTCTTCTGGTAAATTCTTCTTGATGGATGACTGCAAGACACTTTCTTGGCAGAGTCAAGGAACTTAATTTTTATACTCTGGAAACTGTGAGATTGCTTCAATTCAACAAGTAGTTTACTGAGTATTGATAAGCAGGTGAGCTCTTTTGGGATCAAGAAAATTATATTAGTCATATTCACAGCCCTGAAGGAGAGTCAAGGTTCATTAGATAAATCAGAAACAGGTGACATATTGGAGAACACTGCCATGTGTGTACCGATGCAACAATCTTACATGTTCTTCACATGTACCCCAAAACTTAAAATGCAATTAAAAAAAAAAAGGTGTTACTGGCCTGGCAATGAAATCTAGAGGTCTTCTGGATTTTTCAGTGAGGAGAAATCAATTAGGGTTGAAGTTGCTGTGAAATGTACTTGCATAATTCGGTTTAGGTGTCAAGAGACTATTAAAATTTATATATGTATAATAAGATCAGAATTGAGGGATTAGTATGATGTAGGAATATGATAGATATTTAGGCAAGAAGTTTTTGTATAAGGCTGATTTGTGGAAGATTTGAGCTCAAATAGTACAATTTTATTCTCTCTTTTTTTTGGCTCTCAAATATAGCCTTTATCTGGGATTGATGACATTTCTATCAAGTGCCCTGGTTAAATCACATATATCTCTTTCTTTTGATTTAGTCCCCTTGAGTTCCTTATGGAAATAGCTAAATGAGCAACCTCTTTAGCATGTCTTTACTTAGTAGAATCTTTTTAGAAATCTGACCTTTGGAATTGCTGCTTGATTGTTACAAAAACTGACTAAATTTTTCTGAAATAAAAAAGTTTTATAGAACATCACAAATTTATCTACTTTCCCAATTTCATTTAATATAACTATTATGAAAATATATTGAGATATAAATTGACCCCTTAAGGAACAATTTTGAAAGGATGCAGAGAGATTCAGAAAATACATGTGATCAACCGGGCACAATGGCTCAAGCCTGTAATCCCAGCACTTTGGTGGGCCGAGGTGGGTGGATCACAAGGTCAAGAGGTCGAGACCATCCTGGTCAACATGGTGAGACCCCGTCTCTACTAAAAATACAAAAAGTTAGCTGGGCATGGTGGCGCGTGCCTGTAATCCCAGCTACTCAGGAGGCTGAGGCAGTAGAATTGCTTGAACCCAGGAGGCGGAGGTTGCGGTGAGCCGAGATCGCGCCATTGCACTCTAGCCTGGGTAACAAGAGCGAAACTCCGTCTCAAAAAAAAAAAAAAAGAAAATACTTGTGATCTTAAAGTTCTCCATGATCTGAGTAATACAATACAGGTATTAATTTTCATACAAACTGAGACTTCTGAAGTCAAATTTCTTTTACCTTCTTCACACCCCCCCCCCACACACACATACACAGGCTTATATATATAATTGCATTTTAGGTTTTGGGGTACATGTGAAGAACATGCAAGATTGTTGCATAGGTACATACATGGCAATGTGGTTTGCTGCCTTCCTCCCCATCACCTATATCTGACATTTCTCCCCATGTTATCCCTCCCCAACTCCCCACCCCCTGGCTATATAGCATATCACCTGCCAGTTCCCTGTCCCTGCAAAGTAGTAATAGTTAGAGGAGATAGGTTGAAGTGAGGGGTGATTTTCTTCATTTATGTAACTCCCAGTTGTTTAGCTAGAGGTAGTTAAAAAATGCTTTATCAGTAGAAATAATGTTAGGTGGATTGCATCACAGTTTCAAATCTCCCCACGGTTCTGGGAACCCATAAATAATGAAAGCTGGACATTTAATGAGACTGGCCAAAAATATAAAAGATGACATGATTTTCATGTTTTAAAAATGATGGCACAGCATATGCATTCCTAAAATCCTATTGCTTTAGCAATGCAGGTCTAGTGAGTACATATTTCAGGCCACACACTGTACCCAAAACCAAAAAAACTACATGCCTTATTTTTTTTTTAACAATTTTTATTGTAAACCCTCATTCTGCCTGCTGGTGAATATTAAATCCTAGTCAATTTAGTCATTTCAGGAGTACCTACCATCCTATACATTTTTCCCATGTGTATTTAAGTTCCAGAGGGCTTAAAGGGGTGCTAAGAGGGAGACTTCTCATCCTTGGTTATTGCCATCTATCTACTATATTAGCTGAGATGTATTTTCTCCACTTGCACCAACTGGTCCACGTATATCACTGTTGTATTCTCCTTGTGTCAGTCATATAGCCTTGTATCCCACTTGGTATATAAAAAAAACCTTTGGCTCTGCTCCTGGACACCGGTGGTGAAAGGGGAACTCTCTCCATCTACGCAAGCCTCACAACCATTCTGTCTACCATTCTAATGTGTTGTGGAAGGAGGACATAGCTGTCCAGTTCCTCTCTGCTTTATGTGAAAGCAGAGAACAGAGACACTTTCTCCTCTCCGATTCCAAACATCCATCCAAGGCTTCTCTACCTCCCACCCCTTTCTTTGGGAACCAGCATAGAGCCTTCTTGTTTTCACTGTCTCTCTTCCCTCCCTCTCCCCTACATCCCTAATGTCCACAGGAGTCTTTATCTATTCTGGAGGCGCTGCAATTTGGCTTTTGCTTTACTCTTTTCAATTGTTTTAAGAATGAATTGTATGTTTTTTGAGGGCTTAGATTTTGGAACCCAAGAAACTGGAATATTTAAAAGTTAAATGCCATAGGTTTCACACCTCAAAGGCCATGTTTCTGTTTTTCAGCTGATTTATCACCCTCCCGGAGACAAGGCATCATCATACTCATGCTGTCTTAGCAAGAACCACAGGGTAAGAGAGTTAATATATCAAAACATATCTAGCTGTACTTGTGTTTTTAGCAGTACTTTATGGAAATGTACAAAAAATATTTATTTTTATTCTTGCCCATCTTTTTTTCAAGAACTGTGAAGACTCTGAGGTTTTACCCTTTTTGCAACTAACCAGCCAGCCTGCCACAGTCTCATGGGTGAGAGCAGAAGACATGAAACTACTGGGCTAGAGAAAAAGAACAATTTATAACTCATCATGATATCAGTAACTAGAATATCAAGAAACATTTCTGTGCTGGTTCCTGCAGCCCCAGTTCCCACACATTGATGACAAGACAAGAGTGCTGATGACACTTGCATTTGCAGTGTGTTGTGTGTTATGTTGCAGGAGAGGAAATATTAGGTTAGAAACTGCATGTTTCATAGTGGGCAGAAAGCATACCTGCTCTTTGTTTCAGTGAGAGACACCATCTCTACCCTCCATGGATATAAGCAAACCTGACCTTTGCTTTGGAGGGAGCCACTATCTGTACAACTCCTATAAAAACATAGTGTATGACAAAGTGCAGTCAATGCCTTACTTGTAAAAGAAACAGAAATGCAAGAGATACATGGATAATTATTTTCTAACACTTATTAACATTTAGAGAAATGTGCTTTGATAACAAAAACCCTTGGGTTACCAAGCAAGAGTTTGAAGTCTGTGAGTTTTCCAACGCCCGCTTAAAGTACGTTCTGAGCATTTGAGTGCTGGCAACACAGTGCAATCACAAAGGTAGTAATGCAACAATCCAGTACATGGACATTTATGTGACAAGGGTATAGTTTCAGCAGTAACTGAGGCTGTTTAATAGGACATTCCTATCCAAGTCTTCTCAACCCCTCAGTTCCACCCCTCAGCATTGTCACACAGTTGCTGCTTTCACATGGATATTGCCTATTGGGCACTCCTCTTGTATTTATTAATTCATTTAAAATCAATTTGAAGAGTGTTTATTAGGATTAATGTGATCTGCTTTGAAATACATTTTAAACACCCTATTAATAGAGAACAAGTAATAGGAAGATGTTAGAAGAAGGTTGTGTTAATCTTCCTTAAACTAAGATGAATTTCTTTGTTTAAATCCAGTTTTCAAGTATTCAGAGGACAGCTTCTGGAGAAAACATCTAAACCAAATAAATGAATAACAGTGAAAAAACTATAGTCAATTTCACATAAAAAAGCAAGTGAATCTTTCTGTGAGCATGTTTAGCCTTATGCAAATAATTCAGAATAATAAACCTGGGGAAATTCCTCTTCTTGAAAGGAGATTCTCCTGATTCATTTTTGATTCTTGTTTAAAAATATTAGTTTCTGGGGAGGATCCAAGATGGCCAAATAGGAACAGCTCCGGAGTGCAGTTCCCAGCAAGAACAATGCAGAGGGTGAGTGCTCACCACATTTCCAAACAAGTTTTCACTGCCCACAGACCAGGAGATTCTCAGACTGAAAAGCACCACTATTTTCAGCATAGCTGGTGCTGCGGGTTGGCACACAGAAACTCACACAAATCCGGGCAGCTGTTTCAACCAGCACCTGGAAAGCCTGGGAGACAGAGTCTCCCATTCAACTGAAAGGGAGGGGGCTGAGACAGGGAACCAGGCAATCTGGCTCAGCGGGTACCACCCCCACAAAACAAGCAATCTGAAATGCTCTAGATTGAGAGTTTCACAGCAAGCACAGCTGGACCCAGGACGGTCCAGCTCAGTGGGGGGGGGGATGGGCATCTGCCACTACTGAGGCAGTTCGCCAATACTGAGGCAGTTCACACAGCAGCTGGGCAGAGCCTGTGACAGCTCAGCAACACTTCTGCTGGCAGACTGTGACTAGACTACTTCATGGAGCGCAAGGCATCTCTGAAAAAAGGCAGCAGCACATCAGGAACTTAAAAATAAAGCTGACCTTCCTAGGTCAGAGCACCTGGGAAAAGAGGCAGTTAGGAGTTCCCCTGCAGCAGACATAATGGTACCTACCCAGCAGCTCTGCATGGAACAACAGAACTCCCAGCACAGCACTTGAGCTCCTATAAGGGATAGACTGTCTCCTCAAGCAGCTCCCTGACCTCTGTACACCCAAAGAGACACCTCATAAAAGAGAGCTCAGGCAGACATCTGGCGGGTACGCTTCTGGGATGAAGATAACAGGAGAAAGTGGAAGCAACACTTACTGTTCTGCAGCCACCATGGGAGATCCCAGGCAAACAGGCTCTGGAGTGGATCTCTAGTAGTCCTGCAGCAGAGGGGCCTGTTAGAAGGAAAACTATGAAACAGAAAGAAATAACTTCATCATCAACAAAAAGGACATCTACACAGAGACCCAATCTGAAAGTCACCAACTACAAAGACCACAAGTAGATAAAGCCACTAAGATGGGAAGAAACCAGCACAAAAAGGATGAAAACACCAAAGACCAGAACACCTCTCCTCCTTGAAGGGATCACAACTCCTTACTAGCTAGGGATCAAAGATGGGTGGAGAATGAATCTGATGAATTGACAGAAACAGGCTTCAGAAGGTGGGTAATAACAAACTTCTCAGAGCTAAAAGAACATGTGCTAACCCAATGCAAAGAAACTAAATACCTAGGAAAAGGTTAGATGAGATGCTAACTAGAATAAACAGCTTAGAGAAGAATATAAACAACTTGATGCAGCTGAAAAACACAGCACAAGAACTTCACAAAGCATAAACAAGTTTCAACAGCTAAATCGACCAAGCAGAAGAAAGGATATCAGAGATTGAAGATCAACTCAATGAAATAAAAAGAGAAGGCAAGAATAGAGAAAAAAGAGTGAAAAGAAATGAACAAATCCTCCAAGAAATATGGGATTACGTGAAAAGACCTAATCTACATTTGATGGGCATACCTGAGTGTGACGGAGAGAATGAATCCAAGCTGGAAAACACTCTTCAGGATATTATCCAGCAGAACTTCCCAACCTAGCTAGGTGGGCCACCATACAAATTCAGGAAATACAGAGAATACCACAAAGATATTCCTCAAGAAGAGCAACCCCAAGGCACATAATTGTCAGATTCACCAGCATTGAAATGAAGGAAAAAATGCTAAGGGCAGCCAGAGAGAAAGATCAGGTTACCCATAAAGGGAAGCCCATCAGACTCACAGCAGATCTCTCAGCAGAAACCCTACAAGCCAGAAGAGAGTGGGGGCCAATATTCAACATCCTTAAAGGAAGAATTTTCAACCTAGAATTTCATATCAAGCCAAACTAAGCTTCATAAGTGAAGGAGAAAGAAAATGCTTTATAGACAAGCAATTGCTGAGAGATTTCGTCACCACTGGGCTTGATTTACAAGAGCTCCTGAAATCAGCACTAAATAAGGAAAGGAACAAGCAGTACCAGCCACTCTAAAAATGTACCAAATGGTAAAGACCATCGACACAATGAAGAAAATACGTCAACTAACAGGCAAAACATCCAGCCAGCATCAAAATGGCAGGATCAAATTCACACAAAACAATATTAACCTTAAATATAAATGGGCTAAATGCCACAATCAAAAGACACAGACTGGCAAATTGGATAAAAAGTAAGAAACCATCGGTGTGCTTTATTCAGGAAACCCATCTCACATGCAAAGACACATATAGGCTAAGAATAAAGGGATGGAGGAAGATTTATCAAGCAAATGGAGAGCAAAAAAAAAAGCAGGAGTTGCAATTCTATTCTCTGCTAAAATGGACTTTAAGCCAACAAAGATCAAAAGAGACAAGGAAGGGCATTATATAATGGTAAAAGGATCAATGTATCAAAAAGAGCTAAAGATCCTAAATATATATGCACCCAGTACAGGAGTACCCAGATACATAAAGCAAGTTCTTAACGGCCTACAAAGAGACTTAGACTCCCACACAATAACAGTGGGAAACTTTAACATTCCACTGTCAATATTAGACAGATTAACGAGGCAGAAAATTAACAGGGATATCCAGGACTTGAACTCAGATCTGGACCAAGTGGACCTGATAGGCATCTACAGAAATCTCCACCCCAAATGCACAGAATATACATTTGCACCTTGTATATTGCACCTTCTCTAAAATTGACCACATAATTGGAAGTAAATCACTCCTCAGCAAATGCAAAAGAAAGGAAATCATAACAAACAGTCTCTCAGACCACAGGGCAATCAAATTAGAACTCAGATTTAGGAAACTAACTCAGAAGTGCACAACTACATAGAAACTGAACAACCTGCTCCTGAATGTTGACTGGATAAACAACAAAATGAAGGCAAAAATAAAGATGTTCTTTGAAATCAATGAAAACAAAGACACAACGTACCAGAATCTCTGGGACACATTTAAAGCAGTGTCTAGAGGGAAATTTATAGCAATAAATGCCCACCAGAGAAGCGAGAAAAGATCTAAAATAACACCCTGTCATCTAAATTGAAAGAACTAGAGGAGCAAGATTAAAAAAAAAAAAAACTCAAAAGCTAGCAGAAGATAAGAAATAACTAAGATCAGAGCAGAACTGAAGGAGACAGAGACACAAAAAAACCCCTTCAAAAAAGTCAATAAGTCCAGGAGCTGGTTTTTTGAAAAGATCAACAAAATAGAAAAACCACTAGCCAGATTAATAAAAAAGAAAATGGAAAAGAATCAAATAGATGCAATAAAAAATAATAAAGGGGATATCACCACAGATTCCACAGAAACATAAACTACTATAAGAGATTACTACAAACAACTCTATGCATATAAACAAGTAAACCTGGATAAAATGGATAAATTCCTGGACACTTACACCCTCCCAAGTCAAAACCAGGAAGAAATCAAAACCCTGAATAGACCAATAACAAGGGTTGAAGTTGAGGCAGCAATTAATAGCCTACCAACCAAAAAAAGCCCAGGTCCAGATGGGTTCACAGCTGAATTTTACCAGACCTACAAAGAGGAGCTGGTACTATTCCTTCTCAAACTATTCCAAACAATCCAAAAAGGGGCAATCTTTGCCAAATCATTTTAAGAGACCAAAATCATCCTGATACCAAAACCTGGCAGAGACTCCACAAGAAAAGAAAACTTCAGGCCAGTATCCATGATGAACATAGATGCAATAATCTTCAATAAAATACTGGCAAACTGATTGCAACAGCACATAAAAAATTTACGCATCACCATCAAGTAGGCTTCATGCTGGGGATTCAAGGCTGGTTCAACATATGCAAGACTATAAATGTAATTCACCACATAAACAGAACCAAAGACAAAAACTACATGATCATCTCAATAGATGCAGAGAAGGCCTTTGACAAAATTCAACAGCACTTTATGCTAAAAACTCTCAATAAGCTAGGTATTGAAGAAACATATCTCAAAAAAAGAAAAAAAGCTATTTGTGACAAACCCACAGCCAATATCACACGGAATGGGTCCAAACTAGAAGAATTCCCTTTGAAATCTGGCACTGGACAAGGATGCCCTCTCTCACCACTACTTTTCAATATAGTATTGGAAGTTCTAGCCAGAGCAATTAGGCAAGAAAAAAAAAAATAAAGTGTATTCAATTAGGAAAGGAGGAAGTCAACTTGTCTCTATTTGCAGACGATATGATTGTATATTTAGAAGACCCTATCATCTCAGCCCAAAATCTCCTGAAACTGATAAGCAACTTCAGCAAAGTCTCAGTATTCAGCAGAAATCACAAGCATTCCTGTACACCAACAACAGACTAACAGAGAGCCAAATCATGAGTGAACGGCCATTCACAATTGCTACAAAGAGAATAAAGCACATAGGAATACAAGTAACAAAGGATGTAAAGGTCCTCTTCAAGGAGAACTACAAACCACTGCTCAAGAAAGTAAGAGAGGACACAAACAGATGGAGAAACATTTCGTGCTCATGGTTAGAAAGAATCAATATCATGAAAATGGCCATAATGACCAAAGTAATTTATAGATTCAATAGTATCCCCATCAAGCTACCAGTGACCTTCTTCACAGAACTGGAAAAAAACCACCTTAAACTTCATATGGAACCAAAAGGAGTTCACATAGCCAAGACAATCCTAAGCAAAAGAAGAAAGCTGGAGGCATCATGCTACCTGATTTCAAACTATACTACAGTAATCAAAACAGCATGGTACTGATACCAAAACAAAGATATAGACCAATGGTACAGAACAGAGACCTCAGAGGCAGTGCTACACATCTACAACCGTGTGATCTTTGACAAACCTCACAAAAACAAGCAATGGGGAAAGGAGTCGCTGTTTAACAAATGGTGTTGGGAAAACTGGCTAGCCAAGTGCAGAAAGCAGAAACTGGACTCCTTCCTGACACCTTACACTAAAATTAAATCCAGATGGATTAAAGACTTAAACATAAGACCTAACACCACAAAAACCCTAGAAGAAAACCTAGGCAAAACCATTCAGGACATAGGCATAGGCAAGGACTTCATGACTAAAATACCAAAAGCATTGGCAACAAAAGCCAAAATAGACAAATGGGATCTAATTAAACTTTCTGTGCAGGAAAAGAAACAATCATCAGAATGAACTGGCAACCAACAGAATGGGAAAAAAAATTTGCAATCTACCCATCTGACAAAGGGCTGATACCGAGAATCTACAAAGAACTAAAACAGATTTACAAGAAAAAAACAAACAAACCCATCCAAATGTAGGTGAAGGATATGAACAGACACTTTTCAAAAGATGACATTTATGAGGCTAACAAGCATATAAAAAACTGCTCATCATCACTGGTCATTACAGAAATGCAAATCAAAATCACATTGAGATACCAACTCATGCCAGTTAGAATGGCGATCATTAAAAAATCTGGAGACGGGCCGGGCGCGGTGGCTCAAGCCTGTAATCCCAGCACTTTGGGAGGCCGAGGCGGGTGGATCACGAGGTCAAGAGATCGAGACCATCCTGGTCAACATGGTGAAACCCCGTCTCTACTAAAAATACAAAAAATTAGCTGGGCATGGTGGCGTGTGCCTGTAATCCCAGCGACTCAGGAGGATGAGGCAGGAGAATTGCCTGAACCTGGGAGGCGGAGGTTGCAGTGAGCCGAGATCTTGCCATTGCACTCCAGCCTGGGTAACAAGAGCGAAACTCCGTCTCAAAAAAAAAAAAAAAAAAAAAAAAAAATCTGGAGACAACAAATGCTGGAGAGGATGTGGAGAAATAGGAACACTTTTACACTGTTGGTGGGAGTGTAAATTAGTTCAACCATTGTGGAAGACAGCGTGGCTATTCCTCAAGGACCTAGAAATAGAAATTCCATTTGACCCAGCAATCCCATTACTGGGTATATACTCAAAGGACTAGAAATCATTCTACTATAAAGACACATGTAAAGTATGTTCATTGTGGCACCGTTCACAATAGCAAAGACCTGGAACCAACCCAAATGCCCAACAATGACAGACTGGACAAAGAAAACGTGGCACATATACACCAAGGAATGCTATGCAGCCACGAAAAACGATGAGTTCATGTCCTTTGTAGGCACATGGATGAATCTGGAAACCATTAGTCTCAGCAAACTGACACAAGAACAGAAAACGTAGCACTGCATGTTCTCACTCATAGGTATGTGTTGAGCAATGAGAACACATGGACACAGGGAGGGGAATATCACACACAGGGGTATGTTGGGGGGCAGGGGGCTAGGGGAGGGACAGCAGGTTTTGGAGAGGTTGAGGAGGGATGACATTGGGAGAAATGGCTGATGTAAGTGATGAGGGGATGGAGACAGCAAATCACCATGGTATGTGTGTACCTATGCATTAATCCTGCAAGATCTGCACATATACACCAGAACTTAAAGTACAATTAAAAAGAAGGCCAAAAAAAAAAAACAAAAAAAAACAGTTGCCATTTAAGAAGGACAAGCCATTTTGTTTTTCTGGGTAAGGCTAGAATTGAATTGCATAAAGTGAGGAGAGTTGCTGTGGGCTGCCATTTCCCCTGCAGGACTGTGCCTTCTTCTAAACAAATATTTGGTAAATACTTAAAGAATTATTGTTGAGGGGCAACAAATTATTAGTCATTCAGGGATGCAGAAATTGATCTTGCTCTGGATAGAATGATGACCATGGAGAGAAAAAGATGTGAATATACTTGGCACTAATATATTGAGCATGATTGACTTAATGATGAATTAAAGGAGAAGGCTACATGGAATGGGAGAGATAGGCATCTGCATGCCTGCATTAAAATGTGAAGCATACCGCAACGTATAGGGAGTTTTATTTATTTATTTATTTTTTGAGACAGAGTCTCACTCTGTTACCCAGACTGGTATGATCTCACTGCCGCCTCACCCTCCTAGGATCCAGCCATCCTCCATCCTCAGCCTCCTGAGTAGCTGGGACTACAGGTGCATGCCACCATGCACAGCTAATTTTTGTATTTGTGGTAGAGATGAGGTTTTGCTATTTTGTCCATGCTTGTCTCAAACTCCTGAGCTCAAGCGATTCCCCTGCCTCTGCCTCCCAAAGTGCTGAGATTATAGGTGTGAGCCACTGTGCCTGGCCAAAAGGTAATTATTTAAAAAGATAATTTGATAGGTAATATATACCCAACAACTTTCAACTTCTAGAGGTCTTGAGAGAAAAGAAAGGCTGAGAAATGGTTTCAAGGGCCCACAGGGAGGAGGCTGTGTTAAATATTATACTTGTTAAAAGATATCAGTACTAATTGTCTTTTTTTTTGTGTGTGTTTAATACATATTATTCCCTAGTACTTTTTATACTAATTTGATTTCTTTTTTTTTTCCCATTTATTTATTTTATTGCATTTTAGGTTTTGGGGTACATGTGAAAAACATGCAAAATTGTTGCATAGGTACACACGCGGCAGTGTGATTTGCTGCCTTCCTCCCCATCACCTACATCTGGCATTTCTCCCCTTGCTATCTCTCCCCAGCTTCCCACCCCCCACCCTCCCTCCCCTATTTCCCCCCAACTGACCCCAGTGTGTAGTGCTCCCCTCCCTGTGTCCATGTGTTCTCATTGTTCAACACCCGCCTATGAGTGAGAACATGCGGTGTTTGATCTTCTGCTCTTCTGTCAGCTTGCTGAGAATGATGGTTTCCAGGTCCATCCTTGTCCCTACAAAGGACCCAAACTCATCGTTTTTGATGGCTGCATAATATTCCATGGTGTATATGTGCCACTTTTGCTATAAGTAATTTTCGTTTGACTTGATGAGAAGATTGCAAGTTCTCATTTTGCCTTAATTCATATAACCCCTCTCTCATTTCTTTCCTTAACATTTTTGGGGTGCCTGGAATTTATTTGCTTAATTTGAATTTGACCCCTGATTCAGTTTATCTGAGGGAATTATTCTTGTAAGAAATAGGTAACCCAGAGACTTGTTCACCACTGTACTACCAGAAAATAGCACATAAGAGGACTGGTAGTAGCTAGGACTAGGCAAAGTCACAAGACCCAGTTTGTTACACTATATCTTTAAGTTCTTGAAAACATGCATTTAGAAATTGCTAAGGCAAAGCAGGTTTTCTTAAACTTAGTTGTAATCAAGTGAAAGATTTATTTATTGTTTTTCTAGGGCACTATAAGATTGATAGTTCTGCACATTAACCTCATGATTAGGTTATCCAAAGAATTTTCACCAAGTACAGCTTGGAAAAGTATCAGACATAGTTCTTTCAAGAGAGGAGGCCCAAACTCTGAAGCAGTATGTATTTGTCGAATTGTGGGTAATGATTTGTTGTTGTTCAAAATATGCAGTGTCAAGATATGACACAACATATATTAAAGTTGGCTAACTTACCCTCTCTCTTTCCTCATTCCAATATCTATTTATAGACAAAGCAATTGTTTGACAATGTCAGCCTACGTTCAGTGGCATCTGTGTTGCTTTCTGTTGGAAATTGTATGGAAGAGCTGAAATGTGCTGAGAGGGGTGCTAGTTCATTTTTCTGGCTGTTTATCATTTAGCCAACAGAGAATCTATTACACAGTGGTTTGTCTGGTCTGTATTTAAAGGTCTTCTGGAAGGGGGTCATTTATTTGCTCATTCATTCAACAGGTATTTATTGAGCACTTACCATGTATTGAGTGTTCTTGGGATTCAGAAATTATAATGGTGAACAAAGATCTCTGCCCTCAGGATACTTACATTCTAGTGAAATGACATAGACAATAAATAAGTAATACGTAAGTATATTCCTGGAATGTGATAAATTCTATGGAGAAAAATGAAGCAGGAAAGGGAAAATGTGCATGCTGGAGGGTATAATTTTTAGATAGGCCTTGTTGAGACATGTGACATTTGAGCAAAGTCCTGAAATAGATGAGGGAGAGAGCTATTGTGGTAATTTTAAATAACTGGCTTAAATTAGGTAGGTATTGATTTGGAAAAATCATTTGGATTTTAGCCAGTTTAGAATATACGTGCAACATTTTTTTGTAGTGACAAAATGTATGAGGAAATTTGTCAGATGCAGGTAAAAGCTTTAGTGACATATGGAGATTAACCTTGTAAAAGAGACTTCTGAGAAACATCTTTAATGGTAATACCTCATTAAAAAGAGTGTCTCAGTGACCACACATATGAAGGCAAGCTGGGATGCTCTAAAGACCAGCTAGATGCAGTAATTTTTTCCCCTAAGGCTACTTGTTAGAGAGAATTAAATGGTAGGGGAGTCAATGATTTCAAGGTAAATTATTTTATGAATTATTCTGATTTCAATGTTTTAATCTGAAAGGTTAAGCCCCAAATATGTTCTACAAAGGGGAAAAATAAGTCTTCTGATATTATAAAGCTCTTATCCTTTTCATTGGATTTTATAAAAATAAAAGTTTTCAAACACATACAACCCTTGTTCTTATAGAACTGACTTGTCTACACAAATGACTTGATAAAAGGGAATTGGCAGCGGTCACTTTCAAACTGATTACTGTCTACATATAGTATTTTTTTGAGGAAATACCTTTAAAATAAAAATTTCAAATCTCCTGACAATCTCACAGGTGGAAAAAACTTTAGAGAGAATCTGGGTCAATCTCTTGTTGCATAGATCAAGACATTTACCTTCAGGTGTTTTCTTAAAGCTTCATATGGCTTCACAAAATGCATGTAGTCTCTTTCTAGGCTTGGAAAAAATTTGGAAAAAAACAAAGTCTATGAATTCCTGTCACATACCTTCAAAACATCTTGCTTATGGATAGCAAAGGAAACGAATTATTCCCTGAATTTGTGTATTAGTCAGGATAGGCTAAACTGTGCTAAGTAAGAAACATGTCTCCAAATCCTAATCCTAATTGTGTTACTTGTGCAAACTCTGATGGGATCTCTGGTGGACAGTTTTCCTTTGTGGTAACTCAGAGATTTAATCTTCTTTCAACCTCTCAAAATAGGTAATGTCACACTGGAAGGACAAACAGACTGGAGACAGTATATGTGAGACTTCACCACCACAGCCTGCAAGTGACACATGTCACTTCATAGCTCACTGACTAAAACTATACTCAACTGCAAGGAGACTGAGAAGTATGTCCTTATAACAACTGGGAAAGGAATTGAGATGGTGAATTGTCCAGGTTTTCTAACTTGTAAGTGACAGGTTGCGAGACTTCTCAGCCTCCATAGTTGTACCCCTTTCTCTCTCTCTCTCTCTCTCTCTCTCTCTCTCTCTCTCTCTCTCTTTTCTCTGTCTCTCTCCCCCTCTCTCCCCCTCTCCCCCTCTCTCCCCTATTAATTCTGTTTCTCTGGAGAGCTCTAACTAATTCAGAGAGGAATACAATACATAATTAGAGACACACTAGTAATGCCTATAATATCTTGCATCTTTTTTTTTTTTTTTTGGCTATTTCACGAATCTAGTGTTTGATGCTGCAGTAAGAGCATTAATTACATGTTTAACAATTGCTCTTACTCTTTCACATTAATTACTACATATAATCCTCAGAACAGCCTTGTGAGGTAAGACAAATGAAAGGATAACTAGAAAGAGAGCCCAAGAACACAATATTATAATGCTCTATAAAATATATATTAGGATATTGACGTGGAAATTCAAGTGCCATATAAGTTTGTGTATTAGGTATGTGTTATTTGTTAGGTACAAGGTTAGGGTCCTAGGTTTCTCTGTTTGTAAGAAGTTAGGTTAGAGTCCCAGACAAGCAGAAGCTGGGTTAAAGGCCTGGTCTTCTTTGTTAGAAAGGTACCTGCAGTATTGAAAGATTTTTTTCTGGCTGTTTCTGTTGGGTAGGAATTTACTTCCTGACTCCCTGGGCTGAAAATTTTTTTCTGGCACTTTGTGAGGTCTCTCTGTTTTCTCTATTTTGATGTTGTGTCTCCCGTGGGAGCTTCTCAATTGACTGAACCCCACTTGTTGAACCTCTGCTCTCTATATGCTCCACCAACTCTGACCACCTCCTTCTTGTTGGTATGATTTTGCTGAGGATAATTTGGAACTTCAAGAGCCTCTTTGGGAAAGTTAAGCTCTCCTTGAACTAGCACCTAGGCCTCTTTCTTGTTACCTCTGTTCCTCCTTCCTCCTTTTACCACTTTTGATCTTCTCCTTAGTGCCTTCGAATTCTTTGATATGTCCCCCTTCAATCTCCTGGCTTCTCCATCCCTCTGTAACCCTGCTAGGCTGTTTCCCTTTCTACTCCAGCCCCTCAGTCACTTGAACTTTAGGTCCCCTGCAGCCATTGGGGCTCTCAAGAGACTCAGAGATCCCCCCAAAGCAACTGGGCTGAAAAGAAAGAAAAAGAGAAAAGGACAAAAAAGATAATTGGAAATAGGCAATATATCTATTGACATGGGCTTTGGAGACATTCAGACAGCTTCTTGATGTCTCTCCAGTCACTCACCTCAAGTGTAGTCCACAGTTTCCACATGATTACATATTAGGGAAAATGAAAAATCTTAAAATCCCCTCCAAAAATATTGGTTAAAAGCTTTAGCCCCTAATGAGTAGGTAACCTCAACTTGTCCCACTTTGATCAGAGACACAATTCAGATACAAATGTAGAGTGGAGAGTGAGTTTCGTATTATTGTGTTGCCTGATTCATGGCTACAATTTTAGAATGAAAGCTATATCTGTTTGCCTCTGTCTATAGGTTTTTATATGTCTATGTATCTGTGTCATGTATATGTGATTTTTTTTACCTTCAGATGGTGTTACCAAATTCATCTATGAAAATTCTTGAAGGAGTTCTACTCAAATTGGCTTGGAGATAAATGGATGCTTATATGCAGTTTATGTAAGTTAAATATTCCTAAAACTCCCAGAAATACAGAAACTAACCCAAGTGCTTTTTAAGTTCATATGACTTGAGTAAATCTTTAGCAAATAAGATTAGTTTAATATTGTTGGTTGAATGAAAACAGCTATATCTTCTGAGTTATCAGCATTAAGTATAATATAAACATACATTTTATTCTTCATGGGTTTATTCATTGAATAATATTTTATCCACTGGATATTTAAGATTATAAAAATTATAAATCCAATCAAAAACAAATGTGAAAGTAAAGATGCAGTAAAAGCAAATTGTTTGCTGTTCATTACTTCATATCAAGTATTTGTTGTAAAACAAAAAAACCTGAGTAACCTTTTGCATGTACTGTAAAAAGAATTAACAGGGAATTAATTTGAGATATGGTTAGCTTTGTTGGTATTAGAGTATGCCTACTTGAAAAGTTTCCAAAATCTTTTTGTCAGCTTGCAACCTTACAGTTTTGATAAGTTAGTCATTTATATCTGATATTCATTAAATATCGGAATGATTTCTAAATAAACTAAGCTACTGAAACATTCTATTCTAAGCAATAAGTTTATATTCTTTGGGAATCTTTTAAAAATATGGCATAGAGAAGCTAAATAATTTGGGTCTGCTTATAAACATGAAAAATTATACTATCTGTTGCCTTTATGGATTGTGAAATGGTGTATTCATACATTTGCTAGTCTGCTATCCATTACTAGTATGTGAGAGCTCATAATTATCTACCTCCTACTTTTCTTGTAAAGTAAAGGTTACTGATGGTTAAAAATTATAATCAACCCATGTAATTAAAACTATTGGAAAGAACAGCAGTAAAGGGAGACAAATGTGTATAAATAGTATCTAAAATATGAAGACTGTGTTTTGTGAAGGGAATTTTGTCTTGTTAAGACAATAATTTTGTCCTAGAGTAAGATGACTGGTTGTTCCAGAATGAGAAAGAGGGAAGAAAAACTGAATGGATATGGTGAAGCTGTAAAAGGTTTGGGAAAAAGAAACCTTATGTAGGAAAGCTAGCTAAGATTTGACCTGATTTATTTATGGGTTTTTTTTGAAATGAGATTTAACATTAAAAGATGTTTTAAATAACCTGCCTACAGCACAAGATTTTGTGCTTTGTCAGAATTATTTCCTGGGCTTTATGTTAAACTTTATTGTGTTCTTGATTATTTAAGTGAACCTTAGGTATTGTTTTATAGCTATCTGTGATCTTATTTAATCAAATATTCAAACCTTTTAACATTTTTGAAAACCTTTCAAAATGAAGTCCTATATGAAATATTTTTGTTCTCAAACTGATCTTGAGATTTCCCAGAGGGACCCCAGAAAATATCTCAGGATTTCTTCTATAATCTTGTGAAGACAAATGTTAAAAAATAATTTGGTTAATTTGATATGCTTAATTGCCTGGGAAACCTTACCAAATAAGTGATGCTTAACCTTCTTGAAGTTGTATTTGAGTAATTTCTAAACATTATTTCAAAAATTATATGAAGTTTGCAGAAATTTGTTAATACCCTCATTGTCCATTATATGTTTGGTATGATGCTATCAATTATAATCCGTTATTACTTTAAACTGTTTAGTGCCACAGAAATAAACAATTTTTCTTATCAGTGATCTCTTACAGATCTTTAGAAGTTGATGAGTTTACAAAACTGCTAATTGAAGTTCAAGCAGAACAAGAATTAATTACATGAGATTGCATGAACTGATAAAGAATGATTATGGTTTTCAATTTGGAACATTGCTGGTTCTTTAGTGTTCTGTTTTCTGAAAAATTGTTGTGGGATATAGTTAGCTTAAGAAAGAAGGTAAAAGGGTATAAAATAAAAGGGTATAAAAAGGTAAAAATGTATTAAAAAGGTATAAAAATATAAAAATAGTTTATATTTTTATCAATGGAAGTGAAAAGTTTATTTCTTCTCCTTACCAGATTCTTCTAGAATTTAGAAACTCATTGCATATTCTTATTTTCATGGCAATATGGCTGTTTGCATAAGCCCAATAAGAATCTGTTCTCCTTGGAGCAGGACCTCACTGGAGGCATTAGTTATATGCCTAAGGCTTTAACCTGAATAACATATTGTGAGAATGATGTGCATAGAGCCTGACTTAAGAAACTAAAGTTGACTTTATGGAGCAGGTGCTTCCAAAGCCTTCTTGGAAAATCTCGCCTGATACCTGACTTTAGAGTTCCCAGCCTTACAGGTGAGTAAGTAAGGTTACTTTCTAGTAGGCCTGGGAACCTCAGTATATTTTGGGGACTTTAAGAATAGAGGAATTTATCCAAATTTGTAAGTATTAAAAGTGAAATCTGGTGGTGAGTTCTTGTTTTAGCTTCCTATCCTTGAGAGGTTTTTAACAGTTTAATCTGAAATATAAAGTTCTGGCAAAGCAAACTCAAAAAGGCCTATGTGTTCAATTAGCATTCTTATGGCATTTATGCAAATAATCAGGCCAGATGCAATGGGACCTGATTTAGTTTCCAAACAAGAATAATGATAACCTTAGTTTTGTTATCTATGATCAAAAAGTGGGGGAGACTGTGAGCACAGACATTTTGGTCCAATGGAAAACTGTAGTTCATTCTTGTGTGTTCTCAGTTTTAGTTTCTTCCAACATCTGGCTCTAACTCTCTAAACGTACATTTCTAATTTTTTTTCCACCCTCCTGATCTGGCACCATTGATAGCTAAAACCATCCTTTCCCAGAGCCCCGTAAGCTGAGACTAGATGACCTGATGTGAACTTCAAAGCAATTACTGCAGTTGATCATGTACAGGCAACCTCTACGCCTGGTGGTGTGTGGGCCACTCAGAAAGTTCACAGAAATATCTGCTACCACTGCCAAAAACATTCAAACTGCAAACAAGGAAATCTGTCATATTGCCACTGTCATTGCTGGGCCCAACACCTAGAAATATTCTCAACTGGTTGCCTGCCCCCTGGACCCAGAAACTGGAATTCCAACAATGAATCTTTGTTTTTCTTTTATTTTCATAGAAATTCCCCTCATTGAATGCTTGACTACTTGCACCATCCAGCAAGCATCTTCTACTACCAAGTAGTAGAAGCATCTCAACAGATGCTTTAGCTGGTCCTTAATGAACAACAGATGACCAAACAAGAAAATGGACTTAAATTGTTCAAAATAAAGAAGAGTGTTTCTTCTTTCCTTGAATGAAAATGGGAGGACTGACAAAGATTTTTTCCATGGCCCAACTCTAGTCAGGTCCCTCTGAGCTTTCTCCTAAATGAATCCCTGACTTTTAAGCTTTCATGTCCATCTTTGTATTGTCTAATTTTAGCAATAATCCTTCTAAATCAGTTTTGCCATAATCGTTCATCTTGGTTATCTGATCACCCTTGATACTGATTGGATTCCTCATTTTCCATCATCCTGTAGGTCAGGTCTGATCAGCATAGCCTGCCTTCAGCAAGACTCCTATTAGGTCACTTTAGCCAGGACCTCTCCTTACCCCTGATATTTCTTCATGGCAATCGTCCGTCCACTGACATCTTCCCTTACCAACGGGCTCCTTGGCTATAAAGTCCCAGTTTTCCTTCTTATATTTGAAGTTGAGCACAATCTATCTCCCTTACTGTAAAACCTCATTGCAGTGATCCCAAAGTCTATTTTCCTGGTTCTGAATAAAGTCTGCCTTACTGTGCTTTAACAAGTGTGGTGAAATAATTTTTTCTTTAATTGTTATCACACTGGTTTCTAGGAGCACAAAGATAAATAAGACAGAATCCCTTTTATCAAGGGGCCTATACTGTCTTGAGCAAGACAAACACAATTCGTGGTAGAGATAAGACAGAAATGTACAAGGTGGTAGAGAGATTCAGTGTTCAGTGAAGACTTCTGCTGGAAATATGCACAAGAGGAATCTTGAGGGTGAAATAAGGGTGAGCCAGTTGAGAAGAGATAGGAATTGCATTAACAAGCCATCAAGATATGAAACAGGTGGTACTCAACCTCCAAATTCACACCTCTTCCCCAAACGTTATTTATTTCCTTTCTACAACCTTTTACTTTGAAGTTGGAGGAGACACTTATAGAAATGATGATTTGTTCCTTTTCCTAAGATCACAGGAGAAGTAAGCATATACACAATTTCTAAGGTCAACGCTTTTCCAGGATGGTATTTCAATACAGAAAACCTGTTAAAGCCAAGATGTCCAGTGACTCTAACACATGCTTCTCTGATCTTCCCTTCTGGTTAGATATTCTTGTTATATAACCTCAATCCTGGGTAGTGTCAGGATTATTGCAGATCTTTGAGCCCTCAGATCATCTCAGTGGTATTTAAAAACAAAGCTCCTTTTCCTGGAATCTTAAGACGAACAAAGTTTGAATAATGTTTGTGTATATTTTCTATTAGAGAAAATTACTGCAGTTCTTTCTTGACTTCCACGGAAATCTTCCCTTTCCATAAAAATAATTGCTTACACTATCTGGGCCTTTTTAAGGGATTCAGGCATCCTTTTATGAATACTGCAGTTTTTCTTTGGAAACATGCAGCTGTTCTGAGACATCAAATGCAGTAAGCTGATTGTGTGGCAACCCAAAAATTTGGTCTCTTTTGTTGGTATCTTTACTTTGATTAGCATTAAAGATTCAAGAATTATTTCTAGCCTTTGTCAAGTCTTCCTGGAGGGCAAGATGCATGTGCAATACTTGCTAGGTGTCCCCTATTCAAGTTCTTGGGTCGACATGGGTGGTGGGGTGGAGGGTCTATATGATATCATTTATAGTTCTTTGTACATAATGGATTCTCAAAAAAGTCTATTAAATGATAAATAAGAATAAATGAATGAAACTTCTGTAAGTAGACTGATGTTTGTGTGTTTGTGTGTGTGTGTATGTGTGTGTGTGTGTGTTTTCAATAGCTTCTTAACTGGTCTCTCTGCTTTTGTCCTTGTCTTCTGTAATTCATTCTCAGTAAGCAGTCAGAATGATCCTGTTAAGAGACTCAGTTACCCAGCTTGATTGTGTCTGATAAAGTAGTTGCCTCCAGGAGTGGCTCCAGAATTCACATCCCTGTATGGAGATTCTGACATCCAGCCTTCACAGATAAACTTTGGTCATGGGAAATGGGAGAAGGAAGAAATTGATGTGGTTGGATGCCCAACTCTGGAATA
The DNA here is from genome assembly GCF_009761245.1 of Sapajus apella. Taxonomy (NCBI): domain Eukaryota; kingdom Metazoa; phylum Chordata; class Mammalia; order Primates; family Cebidae; genus Sapajus; species Sapajus apella. Next base: position 15,500,934 of record NW_022436976.1, on the reverse strand, counting down.
AGTGCAAAATCAGAAATGCTCAGGGGCAGCTTCGATGAACTCCAAGGCTGAAATCTGACAGTGAGAAATTAAGGGAGAGAGGTAAGTGATGTTCCTTTCACAGTGGTCAAGAAGAGGGAGATGTTTGTGTCCCACTCACATGCAACCACTGTGGAGGAGGCCCTCAGCTACTGGATTGGCAAGATGGCTGTCCATCATTGCTTTCTTCAGCTATTAGATCCTGGCGCAAACGTGGCTATGGCAGCAGTGTGGGAAGCACCACATAGCCCAAAACAGATTTTTCCCTCACCAAGGCTGATCCCTGACATGGTATCATTTCCCGAGGATACCCAACAGTCATATATTGATTACATCGGCCCTCTTAAAACAGGAAGGGGCAGTGCTTTGTTCCCATCAGATTAGACACATATTCTGGAAGAATCACCTCCCTGCCCACTTCTACCAGCACCACCAGTCATGGGTTTACAGAGTGCTGTACCCATCACCATGCCTCAAAACATTGCCTCCTTTTTGGGGCACATATTCACATACATTCTTCACAATAAACACTTGATGCCTAAATTCAAGAGACAGTTGTGGGAGAATCTACCATGTGCTGGCCACTATTGTAGGTGCTGAAATTCAGCAATGAACAAAACCAAGTTTATATTTTACATGCCTCATAATGAGTTATTCTGGCAATTTGTCATATTGTATTTATTTTTAAAATTTGTGCACATTTAAGGGATACAAGTGCAGTTTTGTTATATGGATAAATTGCAATGTAGTTATGTCTGGGCTTTTAGTGTAACCATTGCCTGAAAGTTGCAGTTTTATAGCTGTAAGGGGAGGTAGAAGAAATGGTAAAATCCACTAACTTTGCAACAAAATGGGCCATCTTAAGCTTAAGTAACTTCCCACAAGATCACCCAACTAATGTCAGAACATGAACTAGAGGTTGTTTGATGATTTATACTATAGGAGGAGACTATTAAGCATCTTTGTGATGTGTATCCTCAGATCTTCTACCTTCCTTAGGGCGTAAGGGCCAATTTTCAGATGTTTTTGTTTAGGGCAGCTTTGCAATTCATTTTTGCTTTTATTACGGTTTTTATCCAACTGTTTTTAAATCTCTTTACTTAGCCCAGGCCAATTACCATGAGGAAATTGGTGAAGATACGGTATATGTGATGCAGACAGTGAATGCTTAATCCTTGGTTGTCTGCTATAACGTGTCTTTAACATTGAGTCTAATTAATTCCAGGATTCCGTCAGCTGTTCCTTATAAAACTGGTTCTTTGTTTCTAGTCAGTAATTTATATCATTGTTAAAACTCCTAGACTGTGCAATAAAACTTTTGTCTTTAGAATGAGACAATTCAAGGATAAGATGGTCAGAAAGTAAATCAGGTGCCTTGCACTATCTATCCTCCTAGAAAATGAATGTAAAAGAGAACTCTGCAGGACTTAATTTTTAATAATCTAACACATTAGTAATCAACTCTGGTAAATCCTTTCAGTCCTGCCAGAAACACTTAGAAATGGATTTGATAGAAGGAAGAAAGCAGGCTAAGTGATATAGTACTTCAGCATTACATTGTAGGAAGCAAGTCAAAGCCAAGAGAGCAAACATTTTGTCACTTAATATAATTTCACCAATAAATATGAGGTACTAGAAAATTGATGCTGAGGTCCCAGAAGGCAATAGATAGTTTAACTTTACTGCCTACTTTAGTTCACTTTTGGGCATGGTTTCTCAGAAAAAATTTGAGATGTGGCATTAACCTTTATTAATGAATGTATTAACCTTTACGTAATGAAAAGCAAGTAGCACTTCCTTTCTAAAACACCATTACAGCAACATTAGTAAATGTTACACAAAAGACCTATCTATGCAAATATATTGCCATGCAGAATGAATTGAAGGCATTCAAATAATTTTTTGTAAACGATTATTTGGCGTTATGAACTAAGTTGGGTAAGAGAAGACTTTGTCAAGCACCAACTCCCATATTCTCATCTCTCTTGACCATTGACCAATCTGAGAACCATATATCAGTAAAACTGCAGCTTAGCAGGGGAATGGATCTAACCACTAGAAGCTGTTTTTCTGTGCATCCTGAGAGCATCCTCTGTGATCACCAACCCTCCTGGGCCTTACTACCTTTCTTTCTGGGAACCAGCTCAGAAATCTCTTTCTGTGACTTTCTGGTTCAAAGAAGCTGAAGGAGCTTACAAGACAGAGGTAACCATATAGCCTTGGACCTTTCATGATGCAGTAAAGCATATTAGAGTTATTTCATATTAATATAAAAATCTTGTTTTTCTGTTTCTTATATAACCTAGTTTAGGTAAATCATAATAACCATAAAATAAGAAGGGATTAGTACATTACCCTTTGGAAGACAGTCTACCTATGCTGACCTCTCCCTCTAGGGTCAAATTTCAGAGTGATGATTATGCTGGTGCTCTAGAGACACCATGTTTATTTCCTTGTAGAAATTAAGGAGCAAAAAGTTAGTCATTAATGGGAAGATGCCAGAGAGTCCAGAGACATTTTTAGAATAGGGGAATCAGCATTTCTAAAAAGACTGATATACATTCATAAGATTTATTTCATTTGAATTTATCTAGTAGTTTTTGTTTGTCACCTTTAATGTAAGTACTTGGATTGGAAAGGCTGACTATGGGCTTACAGACAATACATAGTCCTATACAGACCCTGTGGAGAGGCAGCCTAGGAGTTTGAGCAGAGGTTCAAATTTTGTCACATTTATTGTGCATATTTGGGCAAGTTATTCAACCTCTGTAAACCTCAATTGTTTTAAGTTGTCTAATGGAAATGATCACAAGTACTATTTTTGTTATTTAAATCTTATTTTATTCATAAGCGTATATACAAGTACTTTTTAAGGTTGAGAATAACATACGTAGGGCTTAGCATAATTCCTGGTAATAGCAAAGCACGTGTTTACTAGACTTGCCCTTAAGGAAATTAAGTTTCATCATCATATTCTAATTAATTTCAACTAACAAATACATGGTTTTTCCGCCTACTATGTGCCAAGCACTGTATTCAGCCTCAGGATATGACCACGAACAATATGGAGACAGGGGAGCTCTTGGCCCAGATGGCAACAACAGTGAGGACTGAAGAAAGGAAACTCTGAGAGGTGCTCTAATTTGGAAAATTCCTGGATGGCTCTCTCTACTCTTCCTCATTCCAAAAAAAGTCCAGTAGAGATGGCTTTTATTTACCTCATGGCTAAAATAATTATATATGCCCAGACTAAGGTTGGGTTTGACATTCTTATAACAAAATTTTTATTGACCTTTCCTGATACTTGTTACGGAATTTACATCTCAGCCTGTGTAATTGATGTATTAGTACTTATTTATGATTTCTAGGTAATCATTTTGTATAAAATTTCCACTTTGCGGTAGTCTCCTTTGGAGCCCTGTGGAAATTTGAAATACAGACTGAAACTCATTACAGAATGATATTGACAAATATAATTAATATTTAATAAGACTATGTCATTCATATGTAAAACTCTATGATGCTAAATTCTTGATCTTGTGCGTTTGACCCCAAGGCTAAATCTCTGGTAACTTATTTGTAATTTAGATTTTTAAAAATTCCACTTGCTGCCTTCTTGAGGCTCACATAATAATTTTCTGGGCACATTCTACTTACATCTGCTGCTATTTATAGGTTGCCAATAATTGAAGTTGTCCTAACTGGGTTTTAGTTCATTTATTCTCAACTTCTTCCCAAATTTTTCAGGAAAATATTTTTTCCTGTTCCTCTGAATACCTCCGTAGGTAATTCAAAGACTATTTTTACTGTAAATTTTCCATAATTCCATGGCATGGCATACTACTTATTACACGTATAGCATTATATTTTTACTATAGTTACTTGGAATATTTTTAGTATCTTATAATTTGATTTTAAGCTCCCTGAAGGCAGGGACTGTGTTTATTTCATTTTTCTATCATCTGTAATGACCAGCATGGTGCCTGGCTAATTGATGGAACTTAAAAAAAATGTGTTGAATTGGTAAGTACTGACTTGAAAGGCATAGAGCGTAAAAATAATTGGTATGTCATTTTTTATTGGCTGAAACAAAGATAAATTAATAATGAAGAGATAAACCAGTGTAGATTGTATTACTATTGCATTTCAGAGGGTAATGAATCTCATAGGAAATACACAAGTTATGCAGTAGTAACCAAGAGACTCCTAAGTTTTTCAAAGCACCATGTTGGATTTCCTTAAAAATCCAGGCCTACCAGAGTTTAAAGTTTTTCAAGACCTTGTCTGTAGAATGGGCTGCTAGTCTAGGATGCATCTGAGGCAGACTAGGCAGTCCATCTGGGAAAAGCCAGGACAGGTGACTGGCACAGGTGGTATACCTGGTAGGGCTAGGTTTACAGTAGGTGGTGGTTTCTATTAAGAGTAGTAACAGCTATATGGCAATGTCTAATGCACGTAGAGGCATAAAAGTCAACAGAGTGCCTTCTGTGGGCTAGGGACCATGCTGTACACTAGAGACCCAAAATATGATGACTTTATATCTGTCTTCAAACGTCCCTCAATTTACCATCTTGAGTCGGTTTGCTAGGCTTTACTTGCTTTCTGAATTTTTTTTTAGTTGATAAAGTCATCATGACTTGGACTCTGCATTAGACAGAAAGTCCTGATTAGTGTCTCTACATGTTGTACATACAGTCCCATCTGAAGCTGAGGCCTTTACTTGGGCTAAACTGGAAGCAATAGTGTTTATTACCATGAAGCAAATCTGAGAAAAACATTGCTATCAAATTTGTTAACTTAAGTGGGAAAAATATTGCATTTACTTGGTCTGAGCATGAATATTTGGAAGCAATAATAAAAACTTACGTTGACTTTATCCATATAATATGCATATGACTTTCAGCTTGCTCTGTGTGTTACAACTTACATTCATCCATAAAATTTGCACATTACCTACTCAGTGAGTTATGTCTCATTTGGTGTTCGACTATGAATGTGTTCTTGTGGTATCTCTTGGAGGGCAGTTATAATGAAATCCATAGGCAGTAGCAGCATTGAGAACATTCACAGACAATATCATCATACATTTGGAAATAATTAAACAATAGTTCTTTTCCCACCTTAAAAATCAACAACAGGCGAGGTGCAATGGCTCACGCCTGCAATCTCAGCCCTTTGGGAAGCTGACCCAGGCAGATTGCTTGAACTCAGGAGTCTGAGACCAACCTGAGCAAGATAGTGAAACCCGTTTCAACAAAGGCTACAAAAATTAGCCGGGTATGGTGACATGTACTTATATTCCCAGCTACTTGGGGGGCTGAGGTAGAGCTGCTTGAGCCCAGCAGGTTGAAGCTGCAGTGAGCCGTGTTCATGCTACTGCGCTCCAGCCTGGGTGACAAAGTGAGACTTTGTCTCAAAACAAACAAACATTAATTCAATTAAAAACATTAGCAACAGAGCTTCTGATCATCAAGAAATACTTTCTTTTTACTATATTATCCTGAAAAAAATTCCAGAAGCTAAACATAAAGAATCTTGATATTTTTTGTTAATTTATCAAGTATATCATCAATAAAAATGAAATTTCATTTAAGCTTATTTTAAAAATCAGCAATTTTTAAAATTACATAAACAGGATGATTGCCTATCTTTTCCTAGACATGTATTCCTCATTTGCTTCCTCTTCTCCTACTCGTCCCCTCTCAACCATTTATTCTGCTCCTCTCACAGGCAACTCCTCTATCCAGTTCCTCCTAGGAATATTCCAGCTGAGCTTCATGGGGAGAACTAAGGGCTACAGCTGAGCTGCATCGACAAGTCGTCCCAGTCCTGATGGCAGACCCGGGAGTGAAGCTGCCTCTGATTCCGGCCCCCACTCACAAAGGCACCCCCAACTGAGGCTTCACGGAAACCATCTACCATCCCTGTGCCCTGACTGAATTCTTGACCCACAGATTTCATGGACATAACAAAATGGGTGTTTTATACCATTAGTATTGGAGTGGTTTGTTATGCTGCAGTAGTGATCGGATAGTAAGTTTCAATATCTGATGAAAGCAGACCTTAATCATTATTCCTCTTTTTCCCAGAAATTTTCTGACTATTCTTGTTATCTTTTCGTATACATTTTTGAAACATATAATAGTCCCTGAAGTCCCTTTTCTCCCACCACTACCATTATATAGATATGGAATATAATACATGTAATTTTATTAGGATGGTTTAACAATTGTTTTCTTGTAATAATAATGTTGATTTTCTGTCCAAAAACAGGGTACATATTTCTATTTATTAAATATTCTAAAATGTCCCCATAAAAATTTAAAATGTTCAATGATATAAGTTCTATGCATTATTTGTTAAAGGTGTTAAGTACTTTACCTTTTTAAAAATTGACTTTATTTTTAGAGCAGTTTTAGATTCATAGCAAAGTTGAGCAGAATGAACAGAGATTTCCCTTTCTCCCCTGCCCTAACACATGCATAGCCTCTCCCACTGTCAACATCCCCCGTCAGAATGTTACATTGGTTACACACAATGAATCTACATTGACACATTCTTATCACCCAGAGTCCGTGGTTTATATTGGTGTTGTAGATTCCAAGGGTTTGAACAAATACATAATGACATGTATAATAGTGGGGCCACATATTTTATTTTCTTTTTAAAATTTAATTTTTAATTTATGTGGGTATGCATGCAGTAGGTATATCTATTTATGCGGTTCATGAGATACTTTGATACATGCATGTAATGTGTAATAATCACATCATGGTAAATGGGATATCCATCCTCTCAAGCATTCATCCTTTGCATTACAAACAATTTAATTATTACTGAATATAGCCACGTTGTTGTGCTGTCAAATACTAGGTCTTACTAGATCTTACTCATTCTTTTAACTGTTTTTTTTGTACCCATTGGCCATCCCACTCCCCACTACCCTTCTCAGCCTCTGGTAATCATCCTTCTACTTTCCATTTCCATGAATTCAGTTGTTTTAATTTTTAGCTTCCACAAATAAGTGAAAAAAAGCAAAGTTTTTCTTTCCGTGTCTGTCTTATTTCGCATAACATAATGACTTCCAGTTCCATCCATGTTGTTGCAAATAACAGAATCTCATTCTTCTTTATGGCTAAATAGTATTCCATTGCGTATACGTATGACATTCTGTTCTCCATTCATCTGTTGATGGACACTTAGGTTGCTTCCAAATCTTGGCTATTGTGAATGGTGCTGCAATAAACATGGGAGTGCAAATATCTCTTTGATATCCTGCTTTCCTTTCTTTTGAGTATGTAAGCAGTGGGATTGCTGATTGCTGGATCATATGGTAGCTCTATTTTTAGCTTTTTGAAGAAGCTCCAAACTGTTCTCTATAGTGATTGTACTAATTTACATTCTCATCAACAGTGTATGAGGGTTCCCTTTTCTCCATATCTTCACTAACATTTATTGCCTATCTTTTTGATAAAAGATAAAATATTTTCTTTTATTACTATTGTGAATTTGATATTTTCTTTTATTATATTTGTAATTAGTTTTATTTATATTTTATTAAACTATTGATTTTTATAATAATGTGGTAGCATCCACCTTGCTAAATTGTTATTGTTTTTAATAGATTCTCTTGGTGTTTTCAGGAGTAAAATTATACCATCTGAAGATAATGGTAGTTTTACTTATTCTTTCACAATTTTTATGACTCATCTTTCCTATTACATTGTCTAGTGTTTTTATTTTATTCATTACATTAACATGAAAACATTAGTGTTTCACTTTAAACATGTTACTGGCTTGACTTGAAGTAGCTATAGTATGTGTGTTTATTGATCTCTCAATTGTCTAAAATAATGTTAAGAAACTATTCCTTTTTTAAGTTGCATGTGGTGGCTCATGCCTGTAATCCCAGGACTTTGGGAGGCTGAGGTAAGTGGATCACCTGAGATCAGGAGTTTGAGACCATCCTGGCCAATATGATGAAACTCTGTCTCTACTAAAAATATAAAAATTAGCCAGGCTTGGTGGTGTGCACCTGTAATTTCAGTTAATGGGGAGGCTGAGGCAGGAGAATCACTTGAATCCATGAGGTGGAGGTTACAGTGAGCCAAGTTTGCACCACTGTACTCCAGCCTGGGTGTTGCAGTGAGACTCCATCTAAAAAAATAATCAATCAATCAATCAATCAATCCACTTGATTGGTCAAAAATAAATGTTAAAAATATCTTGTGGAGAAATAGACTCCTGGCACTATAAAAATGATGCTTCCTGGAGAATAATTTGGTAAGTCTGCAAGAATGGCAAAAATGATTATAAGAATAAGTTGTCTCACTTTGGGGAATACATTCCCGGAAAATAATATAAGAGAAAAAATATTTGCATACAGACATTTGTGGCTACTCTATATATTACAGTCAAGAGCTGGAAACTGTTCAGCTGTGGGGTGACAGCTAAATAGACTGTGGTTTATTAGGGGAATGAGCTTTCCTTCATGTATGACAACTATGAGAACTATTGAGAAGAAATCGTTATGTGATAGTCATAACCCCCCAAAACAGAGAATCTGTAATTATGATCAAATAGTGATAGTAACAAGGGAAAAAACTGAATAATTACCGAGTGGAAATAAGTTTGGAATTTGTAAATTATAATTGATTTGGGAGATCGGGGTTTTGTTTGTTTGTTTTTAGTTATTTTGTGCTTATTATTCATACATGCACATTTCTACTTCGTTTTTACATAACATATATGCCTGAATATTTGCTTCAAGGAAATGCACCTTAATAAGTGATATTCAGTAACTACTGGGTTTGAGAATGAACGTGTCAGAACAAATGAGATTGTCCTATGAGAGAAGAGGCAGGAGCCGGGGAGGAGAATCCCAGCTGGCCGGGGCTCAGTCAGTAGGAAGGGCCGTCGGGGCAGGATGGCAGACCAAGGAACCATTCTGGGAAAGTTTACAAAGGTCAGGGTCCCCCCCACCCCGCCAGGTGATTGAATTATCGTGGAGGGTCTGGAAGGCAGGGGAAGTTTTGTTGAGTTCACCAAATAACTCAGACCAACTGGAAACCAAGTGGAGTTTCTACAGGACCAACTAGAATAGGGATCAGCTACATGGAGGTGGGTGGGGCGATGGTGTCTGTCTTCATTGCAGCTCTGTCTGCAGAGCTAGCACTGTGATGGCTCATAGTAGGTGCTCAATGAATGTCTGCGAAGTGCGTTAATTTCTAGAAAGGGATGAGGCAATGGTACGACTCTTTCCAAAGCTTTCCCGCCTGAAATGCCATAGCCCTAGTCAACCAAGCTATCCAAAACCTCGGCTTGTTGGGAAATCTCCAGTAGGGGGCACTGTGGACATCTGTCTCCAAGGCTCGGGCGCAGGGAGGGGGGAATGAGACTGGGCCAGGTACAGGGATCACTCCTGTAATCACGCTTTTGCGTGGCCAAGGTGGGAGGATGGCTTGAAGCCAGGAGTTCGAGACCAGTCTAGGCAACATAGCAAAACCCCATCTCTACAAAAAAAATTGTTTTAAATTAGCCAGATGTCATGGCACGCACTCGTAGTCCCAGCTGCTCGGGAGGCTGAGGCGGAAGGATTGCTTGAGCCCAGGAGTTCAAGGCTGCAGTGGGCTCTGATTGTGCCAGTGCACTCCAGCCCGAGTGACAGAGCGAAACCTGGTTTCCCAAGCGGTGGGGAGAGAGAGATGAGATCGGGGTGTCCTGCTTTCGCGCATGTGGAGGGGGTAACTGGAAACTGTGTACTGTAGGGGACCGTGCACCTCGGGGTGGGAACAGCAGCTTTCCGGAGTTGCATGGGAAGTGTTGCATTTGAGACCCTGTCACAAAAAAAAAAAAAAAAAAAAAAAAAAAAAGAGAAATCAGGAACATCATGAAAGATACAGCAAAATGTTCCACCTCAGCCCACTGAATCATACCTGAGATTGTGACAATTAGCTTGATAGATTGTTCCTATTCCTGTTCAGAACTGGCTAGGTTGTGCACGGACAGACCAGTGAAAAGAGAATCGTGTTTGGGTAGGGAGGAGGGAAGTAGACAACCTCTTTCATATTCTTGGTGCCAAGAAATGAGGACAGAATGAGGTAGCACAGATCTGGGTTGTGTGCTGGCCCTTCACGAAACAGCTGTGTGATCTTGGTCTAGTTCCTTAAACTTTCTGAGCCTGTTTGTACATCAGTAATGTTGAGATGAGAACATCCACCATGCCCACTTCACATAGCTGCTGTGAGGATTGGATGAGAAATGCAGAGAAGTATTTTGGACACCATAAAGCGCAAATCCAAGGTATCAGACAGGAAAAAGTTCAACTGGCTTGTACCCACCTGACACCCCTCCATCAGCATAAGCGTGTATGAGGATGTTAGGTACATGTGTTGTGCTGGTGAAAGCTCTGGAACACCTGAGTAGAGGAGCTATCTGCAAATCAGCTTCTCCATTAGAGGGTTCTATTTTGTTTTGTTTTCCAGCAGTTACATGGAGAAACCATGTCTGAAGTCACAACAGTCACTTCAGAAGTAGAAGGGACCAATGGCCAGCTTGTTAAAATGTAACGTCATTCCTAAACACCAGCTAAGAATCAGACCATATTATTTAAGAACCCATAACCGTAGACATATAGAAAAAGTTAAAAATGACAAGAGTGGCCCAATCTTTTGAGAGTTCAGGGAAAATATAATTTGGAAAGGGAATAGCTCTCATTTTATTATAGTCTTATTATTACGACATCTATAAAGCAACGCCATATTCCAAATTTGCAGAGTTAAAATTCTAAGGGTCGAAAGTCCAAGGCAGAAGTCAAAAGTTTGGCAAGGAAATTGATGAGGTTGGTGACCTCAGCTGGGCGGGGTTGGAGAGGTGAGTGCCAGGATCAAGGTTTCTGATTGTCTCTCCTTGAAAGGTAAGCAGAGAACTAGGGCTATCCCTAAATCAAGTGGATACTTCTGTATTGAGGAGAAAGTCTTGGATGAACTGAGGCAGAGAACTGCCAGAGAGAGTACCCAGACAGATGTTATCAGCAGGAGAAAGACCAAGTTCAGATGCAGACTTGGGAAAGTATGTAACTTAACTGAAGGTAGAAAAATTAGACTACCCAACTGGATTGTGAATGAGGCTTATGAAGTGGATCAGGACAAGAGCAAAGATAGATTTTCTAGGAACTGTAGACTCCTATGATTGGATAGGTGCACAGAGCACAGCAACATTATTCAAGATTTCACCTGAGGTGAGGGGTGAGAAATCTTAGGGACCAGATAGAAGAGGGCCTTTGTATAAGAGATTAGGAAGGAGGTTTGGGAAGGTTTGGGAGGGCAGCCTGACTTGTCTCCAGAGAAAGCTGGAACTGGTTAGCTTAGCAATCAAGACATATCAGGTTAAAAATGAGGAATCAGGGCATTGGTGCCTAGTCACTGAGTGCCAGCCCAGCCCATTTCTCTACGTTTCCATGGGGTAAAGCCAATGTGCTGTAAACTCTTCAGTTCCTTTGGTTATGGATTTTGTATCTTTCTTCTGTTTCTTAATAAAGTTATTTTGAAAAATTGGAACTTTTCTCAGATGGAAATAATTTTGTAGCTTTCCTCTGTTTCTTAATAAAGTTCTTTTGAAAAATTGAAAAGAAAAACAGAAAGTATTCCTTTTAATATAAATTTTTAAAAATCAGAAATATGCTGAATTTTTCAATGCCTCTTTGGCAACTTATAGAAATGATCACATAAATTTTCTTTTTATATTTATTAATACAGTGAATTATGTTAGAAGTTTTCTTTTCTATGTTTGTTCATTTATTCATCAACTTAATACATATGTACTCAAAGTGCAAAGCACTGTTTCTATTCTAGGTACTAAGGTTACTGAGATATTTCAGAAATCTAGGTAATACATTTATTGTAGTATAAATCTCACTAGGTTGTGGAAAATTATTATTTAGTATATTGCTGGATTTTATTTGCCAATAACTCTTTGAGGATTTTGGGTTAATTTCCCAAGTGAGACCAGTCTGTGGCTTTCTATTTTGTGATATCTTTATTGCGTTTTGGTATCAATGTTATTCTGGCTTTGGAAAAATAATGTAAAAACATCATTCTAATTTCTTCCAAGGAGTCCTTCCTGGGAATCTATTGGAAAGATTTAATTGCATGTGTACTCAAAAATATACATTTAAGTATGTTCTACTCAGTAGAGGAGTATGGTGAGTGACTATAGCTGTAACAATGAATGAGATAGCTCTACAGTGCATGCTAATATATGTACTGATATGGAACAATCTTTATTTTATTTTTTTTTTTTTTGAGACGGAGTTTCGCTCTTGTTACCCAGGCTGGAGTGCAATGGCGCGATCTCGGCTCACCGCAACCTCCGCCTCCCGGGTTCAGGCAATTCTCCTGCCCCAGCCTCCTGAGTTGCTGGGATTACAGGCATGCGCCACCATGCCCAGCTAATTTTTCGTATTTTTAGTAGAGATGGGGTTTCACCATATTGATCAGGATGGTCTCGATCTTTTGACCTCGTGATCCACCCGCCTCGGCCTCCCACAGTGAACAATCTTTAAGATGTATTGTTACATGGAAAAAAAACAGACCACAAAATACATGTTTTTGCTTGTGTTAAAAAAATGGTGTTGAATGAATAAATAGGTATATTATAATGGTATATATGTGTTATGTATGTATATATGTATGCATAAATACATTTTTTTCTCTTTCCAGCCTCTACAGAAATTATTGGGAAATTGATTTCCAAATCCTTTCAGAGTTCATAAAAACCATAATTACATGCCTCAGGGGGCTTGTGGTTATGAAATTCCATGTTTGCATCCTAGAAATTAAATGTGTGACAGTGACAATGCCACATAAGTTTATCTTTCTGCACATACAGGAAGGCTGTGTTTTCCAGTATCCACTGCAGTTAGCTTGGTGCCATGGAATGTGGGCAGAAATGATGTAAGCCACTTCTGAGACTTGACTTTTTAAAAATGTCATTTATTCCAGCTCTCTCTTGCTCTTTATGTCAACTGGGATCATGTGCTGCTAAAAATCCCTAATGAGGGCCCTTGGATCACTCTTTGGAGGAGAGCTGAGCAACTCATATTGCTGTGAGCAATACATAAACTTTCAGCGTGGGAAAAAATTTTTGCAATCTACCCATCTGACAAAGGGCTAATATCAAGAATCTACAAAGAACTAAAACAGATTTACAAGAAAAAACAAACAAAACCATTCAAAAGTGGGTGAAGGATATGAACAGACACTTTTCAAAAGAAGACATATATGAGGCCAACAAACATATGAAAAAATGCTCATCATCATTGGTCATTAGAGGAATGCAAATCAAAACCACATTGAGATACCACCTCACACCAGTTAGAATGGTGATTATTAAAATACCTGGAGACAACAGATGCTGGAGAGGATGTGGAGAAATAGAAACACTTTTACACTGTTGGTGGGAGTGTAAGTTAGTTCAACCATTGTGGAAGACAGAGGGCGAATCCTCAAGGATCTAAAAATAGAAATTCCATTTGACCCAGCAATCCCATTACTGGGTATGTACCCAAATGATTATAAATCATTCTATTAAAAAGACACATGCACATGTATATTCATTGCGGCACTGTTTACAATAGCAAGGACCTGGAACCAACCCAAATTTCCATCAATGATAGACTAGACAAGGAAAATGTGGCACATATACACCATGGAATAATATGCAGTCATAAAAAATGATAAGTTTGCATTCTTGTAGGGACATGGATGAATCTGGAAACCATCATTCTCAGCAAACTGATACTAGAAGAGAAAATCAAACACCGCATGTTCTCACTCATAGGCCACTGTTGAACAATGAGAACAGGGAGGGGAGCATCACACGCTGGGGTATGTTGGGGGGGACTAGGGGAGGGACAGTGCGGGGTAGGGAGGTTGGGGAGGGATAACATGGGGATAAATGCCAGATATAGTTGACAGGGGGATGGAGGCAGCAAACCACATTGCTATGTATGTACCTATGCAACAATCCTGCATGATCTGCACATGTACCCCAGAATCTAAAGTGCAATAATATATATATAAAAGAAAAACGTAATAGTAGGTTTTATCCTATACTCTACTACTTTGTGGCTGTCATATTTTATAAAAAGAATTCAAAATATAAATGATTCATAATATTGGGTATTTTTATAGTAGTGTTAATTATAATGAATATTAAAACAGTAAATGTTCATCAGTTGAATTACTGAAAAATAATTCAAAATATTAAATGATAATTTTGAAAATTTTAATGATAGCATTAATTATAATGAATATTGAAAACACAGAAAATGTTCATCAGTAAAGGACATGTGAATTAAATTTTATTCATGCAGTTATTTGAATATTGAAAACACAGAAAATGTTCATCAGTAAAGGACATGTGAATTAAATTTTATTCATGCAGTTATTAGAAATGATGGTCATAAAAATTCATGAAGAGAGCCTTTCTGCATATCACAGGGGTAGAAATGGAGGAAAAGAAGACTATAGAAAGGTAAAAAAGAGAAAGATAGTAAGTGCCAGGGAAAGCAAATCATTTAAGTCATAATCAATCTAGAATTTATCTAGACATCGAAGCTTTTTGTTGATCTTAAATACTGGTTTTTCAAAATAATTTTTGGGAGGAGAAATCCGTTTAATGGAAAATGAGATCTTATATGGATTCCTAATATATAAAACTTATAAAATATATAACGTGGTATTTTATTAATAATTCTTAAATTGACAAACTCAAATTCTTAACACATACTTAAATTAAGCTAATTAATGAGAGTGAGAGAGTTTTGATGAAATGAATAACCTCACACTAGGTTTTGTGGCTGATAATTGCCATCTACTGCATCTATTTTATTTCTCATACTGTAGAGTATGAAGAAACAACGGATTCATCCCAGTGTGTAATAGCAACATGTTTATATAGCTTTATAGAAGGAAACATATGCAATTCATAAAAAGAACAGTGCAAAGTCTAATCAATTACACACTTAAAAGAAGGTGTAGTGTGTGCATAGAGTTGACAGGAAGAGCTGTATTCTGGCTTCTAAACAAAGACAAGTGTGCTTGGCAGCCATTGTTAAGCTACATTTTCTAATATGTTTGAAATTAGATACATAACACATTTGAGTAAACCTTTAAAATATATGCATATACTGTCTATGATGAATAAATGAAATATAATCAAACATTTATATACTCTCTAAAAATGCAAAGAGTTACATATATTGTACCTGATCTGAACTGTCATTTTTATAGATATATAGCATGTGTTTTGCTTTGCCAGGAAATGATATTTATTATAAAGAAAGATGTAGATAAGTTATTTTGACTAGTGTAATCTTGAGGAAAAGTTTTAAAGATAATATTCTAAAAAATAGTAGTACTATTATTTGTTATATTTGCTCTCTGGATTTCTGTTTATAATACATATAATAAATGTTCAATAATGTAACAAGACCTACCTGGTGTTCAAGGACAGAGCAAAGTGAGCTTGGGGAATGTATTAGCCTGTTCTCACACTGCTATAAAAAACTACGTGAGCCTGGGTAATTTATGAAGAAAAGAGGTTTAATTGACTCACAGTTTCACAGGCTGTGCAGGAAGCATGACTGGGAGGCTTCTGGAAACTTATGATTGTGGTGAAAGGGGAAGGGGAAGCAAGCACATCTTCATATGGCGGCAGGAGAGAGAAAGAGAGAATGAAGGGGGAAGTGCCAAATGCTTTTAAACCATCAGATATCATGTAAACTCACTATCATGAGAACAGCAAGGAGAAAGTCGGCCCTGATGATCCAATCACCTTCCACTAGGTCCCTCCCCCAGCGTTGGGAATTACAATTCAACTTGAAGTTTGGGTGGGGACACAGAGCTAAACCTTATCAGGAAGCAAGGGCACACTTACGTGTTTATTAGAGTTGAGCTATAAAGGTGAAAAGTAAAAGATTGGGAAGGTGATCTCAGGCTGGGATATGGCATATGAAAAGAAGAAATGGTCTAAGGTGGAGCAATAGGATGAGACTTACCTTCTCATAATAAACAACTAAAAAAACTGAACAAAGAATGTAAAGCAATGTTTTCAGGAATTGAGCAACCTACAGAGAAGAATAGCTTTCCTTGAGATTTGGGAAAGACTAGAGGTGAGGTTGATAGTCATCAAAATTTTCTGCATTTCCAAATCATGGCACAAGGAAGTGGAGCCAAAAAAGCAATACTGTCACTGAGCAGAGGAAGCAGGGATTAGAGTTTGAGAATGCAGATGTATTTAGAATCTGTGGGAAGGAGTCCCAGAGAAGGGTCCTTCTCTGTGTAGAGTAGGAGCTTCAAGAATCTTCACAGTGGTCCCTTGAATGCTAAGCTGCACATGCAAAGAGAGAATCTACGAGGTCTTATAAAGAATAGCCACAAGGTTTTTTTTTTTTTTTTAATTTAAATTTGAGTTTAAGAGATTCTATAGGTTGCAAAGTGCTGAGAGACACTGGTTTTATAGAAACATTTAGTTGAAATCCAAGAAATGCCATACTTTAGGAGGTTTACTCTAGCCTTAGATTAAGGGCCACTCCTTATCTTTTCTAACAAAACTAAAACAAAGCTTCAACACTGTCAATTTGACTTGCCAGTAAATCAATTGCCTTCTAAAACAAAACTCAACACCCTTTAATGTGATTCAGTCACTCCACAGCCTAACTGTCTTATCCTGTTAGGACTGCTGTAATGAAATACCATAAACTGGGTGATTTATAAATAACAGACACTTGTTTCTCACAGTTCTAAAAGCTGGACAGTCCAAGATCAAGGCATTGGCCAATTTAGTATCTGACTAAAGCCTGCTTCCTAATTCATAGAAGGGTGAATTCTTGCTGTGTCTTTACATACTAGAAGAGACTATCTATATGTGATTTCCTTTATAAGGGTGCTAATCCTAATTATGAGAGCACTGCCCTCATGATCTAATCACCCTCAAAGTCCCCACCTTCTAATGTCATAATCTTGGAAATTAGGATTTCAATATATGACTTTTAGGAGTGGGAAAGCAAACATTTACACCATAGCAATAACATTCACAATGTTTGGCATCTGCTAAAAGATAATAAACATTCAAAGAAGCAGAAAAATGTGACCTATAGTAAATAGAAAAATCAGTCAATATAAACAGATCAAGAAATGACAGAGATGATGGAATCATTAGATAAAGCTTTAGAAATAGTATATATATAGTTTATATATGTTTAGAAACTGCATATATGATTAGAATTTTACAGAAATAAATAAATATAAGGAAAGAAATGGGTAAAGTAAAAAAGAAACAAATGATACTCATGGAGCTAAAAATATAATTAAATGGAAAATTCATTAGATGAGCTAAACAACAGAATAGACACTGAAGAAAAAAGATTAGTGATCTTAAAGACATAGCAGAAGAAACTATCCAAGATAAAGACTTTTTAAAGCCTGAAATAATATGTAAAAACTCTCAATTACCTATGAACAGCCTTTATAGGTATGTGCCTTTTTGGTCACATAGGCTCCACACTCCGGAGGGGCCCTCACTTGGCTTAGGGCTGTGTCATTGCCTGTTAACATTCTCAACAATTTTTGAATAAGGAATCTCTCATTTTTGTTTTGCACTGTGCCCTGCAAACTATGTAGTTGGTCCTGACTAGAGGATAATATTAAACGTCTGACATGCATATACTTGGAGTCCTAGAATGGTCTGGGGACAATGGGAGATACAAAAATGTTTGAAGAAATGATGGTAGAAATACTTCCAAATTCCATGATATAAACTTCCTGGGTCAAGAAGCTAATGAAATTACATTAAAAAGAAATGAAGATGACAATACCAAAGATAATCATAATCAAATAGCCAAAAATCAGTAATAAAGAGAAAAACTTAAAAGCACCCAGAAAAAAGTTAATATGGGGGAACAAATAAGAATTACCACAGATTTCTCTTCAGAAATCATGTAAGCCAGAGACAATGCAGCAATATCTTTAGTGCTGAAAGAAAAAAAAAAAACCATTAACCTAAGATTTTATATCCGGCAAACATCCTTCAAAATTAAATAAAAGACTTATTCAGACAAAAATTCCTGAGGGATTTTATCACCAGCAGGCCTAAACTACAGGGAATATTGAAAGGACATTTTCAGGCTGAAGAAAAATGATACCAGATGGAAATCTGGATATATGAAAAGCAACGCAGAGCATTATAAATAGTAAGTAAAAAACTCAAGATTCTTTAAAGACAACATAATCCAAGCTTTCAGAAATACCGAATGTATAATAATCAGAATGCAATTGATAATTGCTGCTGGTCAACATATAAGGGAGTAGGAAAATGTGACCTACTGCCAGAAGAAAAAATTATCAATAGAAACTCATGAGAATGTGAGACCATGGATTATTTTTAGTTAATAAACTTTATTTTTTAGAACTGTTTGAGAAAATTGAATGAAAAGTACAGAGTTCTCACATACCTCCTGTTCTTCACACGTGTACAAGCTCCACATTGACCATCGACATGCCCCATCTGAGTGGTATATTTGCTACAATTGATGAGCCTACACTGACACATCATTATCACCCAAAGTTGATAGTCTGCGTTGGGGTTCACTCTTGTTATTGCACATTTTGTAGGTTTTGACAAATACATAATGACATGGATCCACCATTGTAATGTACAGAATAATTTCACTGCCCAAAAATCTTCTGTGCTCTGCCCATTCATCTCTCCCACTCTCATCAGCCCCTGGAAAATCATTTATCTTTTTCTGATCGCCATAGTTTTGTCTTTTCTAAAATGTCACATGGTTGGAATTATACAACACATAGCCTTTTCGGATTGGCTTCCTTTCACTTAGTAATATGCATTTAATTTTCCTCCATGTCTTTTCATGGCTTGAAAGCTCTCTCTTTCTCTTTCTCTCTCTCTCTCTCTTTTGTAGTGCTGAATAACATCCCATTGTTTAAACGTACTGCAGTTTATTTATCTTTTTACCTACTGAAGGACATCTTGATTGCTTCTAAGTTTTGGCAGTCATAAATAAAGCTTCCGTAAACATCTGTGTGCAGATTTTTATGTGGACACGTTTTCAGTTCATTGGGGTAAATAGCAAGGAGCGCAATTCCTGGATCTATGGTAAGAGTATGTTTAGCTTTACAAGAAACTGCCAAAGTGATTTCCGAAGTGGGTGTACTATTTTACATTTCCACCAACAATGAATAAGAGTTCCTGTTTCTCTCTGCCAAATTCCTTGCCAGCATTTTGTATTGTCAGTGTTTTGGATTTTGATCATTCTCATAGGTGTGTTGTGTTACCTCATTGTTTTAATTTGCAGTTCCCTAATGATATATGATATTGAATGTCTTTTCATATGCTTACTTGCCATCTGAATATCTTCTTTGGTGAGATGTCTTTTTAGGTCTTTTGTGTCTTTAAAAAAAAAACAGGTTGTTCATTTCTTTACTTTTGAGTCATAAGAGGTCTTTGTATATTTTATATAATGGCCCTTTATCCGGACCATTATATGTGTCTTTTGCAAATATTTCTCTCAGTCTATGTCTTGCCTTTTCATTTTCTTCGTATTATCTTTCATAAGGCAGAAATATTACATTTTAATGAGGTCAGCTTATCAATGATGTCTTCCATGGATTGTGCCTTTGTGTTGTATCTAAATAATCATTGCCATACTCAAGGTCATCTACATTTTGTAATCTTCTAGGAGTTTTGTATTTTGCATTCAGGTCTGTGATCTGTTTTGAGTTAGTTTTTGTGAAAGATATAAGGTCTGCTCTAGATTTATTTTTTCTTTTCTTTTTTGCATGTAATGTCCAGTGTTCTGGCACCATTTGTTGAAAATACTATCTTTGCTCCATTGTATTGCCTTTCCTTCTTTGTTAAAGATCAGTTGGTTATATTTATATGAATCTATTTCTGGGCTCTCTGTTCTGTTCCATTGATCTATTTGTTTATTCTTTTGCCAGTAACATGCTGTCTTGATTACTGTAGCTTTATAATAAGTCTTGAAGTTGGGTAGTGTCAGTCTTCCACCTTTGTTCTTCTCTTTCAATGTTGATTTGGCAATTATGGCTCTTTTGCTTCTTCATATAAACTTTAGAATCATTTTGTCAACATTCACAAGGGTATGGAATTTTTACTATATTTCTAAGTAATGGAGCACCCTAAAATGGGTAGAAAAGAGGGTGACATGTACACAGTGAGTTTTAGAAGACAATGTGGAAATGAATAGGAGGGCAGACAGGAAAGAGTGGAAAGATGCTTCCTATTTCCCACCCTGCCTCTCTCTCTTGCTTGCCACTTCCCACTCTTTCCCCTCACCATAGCCCGTGTTTCACCTGCTCTCATTTTAAAATTGGAGCTTCTAGGTCTTGAGGAATGGTGGAAGGTGAGTGTTGTGATAAACTGGTGTTTCCCTGAAGCAAATACTGGGCCAAGGATTCAGGTACAAGTAATGTATTAATTCTCCCAGTAGAAACCAGTACAAGAGTTGAATAAGCAGAATAGGAAGAAATGTGACAAAGCCAAGCAAAGGTCCAATTCCATGTGATGTCTCAGACTCAGCCTGATTCTGAGGAGGCTCTGGAGAGAAAATGACATTTCAGAGTTTGTTCCCTTCCTTTCCCCATCCCACAAGAGTTGGACTTTTGTATTTCATACCAGTCAGTCACTGGCTAAGGGCCAGCACGGTGAGGGATGCAAATTCCCACATCCTTCTGTTTTCCATGTGGGCAAGAAGGCTTTATTGCTCGCGGGCAATTCTTTGAGAACTCTGGGTGACAGCCCTTAGTAGCAGAGCCTGAGGAACTGGGGATGGACACACAGCACTAATAAGAGAGATCTGAGGGGATCTGGGCAGAGCCTCAACTGTATCTGCCACAACCAAGGTTCAATTTACATAGAGATTATGGGAGGGAATTCTCTCTTATGGGAGTCAATGAGTCCATAAAGGGTCAATTTCACTTGGAATTTGGTAGAACCCAAACATGGTAAAGCATCAAAAGTATTGGTGATTCTGCCAGGTGTGGTGGCTCACACCTGTAATCCCAGCACTTTGGGAGACCAAGGCAGGTGGATCATGAGGTCAAGGGATCGAGACCATCCTGGCCAACATAGTGAAACCCGTCTCTACTAAAAATACAAAAATACAAAAATTAGCTGGGCATCGTGGCGCGCACCTGTAGTCCCAGCTACTCAGGAGGCTGAGGCAGGAGAATTGCTTGAACCCGGGAGGCGGAGGTTGCAGTGAGCCGAGATCGCAACACTGCACTCCTGCCTGGTGCCTGGCGATGGATCGAGACTCTGTCTCAAACAAAAAAAAAAAAAAAAAAAAAAGGATTGGTGATTCTATGGCTTTTGGATTGAGGCACATTAACTCATAATGATCTCAATCAGTGCTACTTTAGGAATCTTATGGAGTTCACTCAATAGAAGTGACAAAAAAAAAGATAAAAAATAACTTACGTTTGAATTCTTCTTAGGTGATGACCTCATAATGGCAGGTGGTGGATGTGGTAAAAAGAGTCTTGTAAAGTTTCCTTTGAAACAATGGTTGAAATTATCTGGGGAGCTTTTACAAATCCCATGCCCAGGCCCCACTCCAAATCAATGAAATCAGATTATCTGGGGCTGGGACTCAGAAAACAGCATCTTTTTAAAAAACTCTGTAGGCCATTTCAATATGCAACTAAGTTTGTGAAACACAGCTTTAAAATAATACCCTGAGTGGTCACTTTGTGGATCACAAACATATACCGACATTTAAATAAAAAGAAAGTAGTACTATTATGCAAATGTGTTTTTTATGCCTTGAAATAAAATTTTTTGTGATTGCATCACACAACATTAAAAAAGTGTATATCTCTAATGACTTAGAGGTTAAGATCCTCTGATGGTTAATTTTGTGTGTCAACTAGACCATGAGGTATTCAGATATTTGGTCAAACATTATCCTGGGTGTTGATGTGAGGATGTTCTAAATATTGAGAATGACATAAATATTTAAATAGGTAGATTTTAACATTGGATTAGATTAACATTTTAATCAGCAGAGAAAAGGAGATTACTTTCCATAATGTGGGTAGGCTTTATCCCATCAGTTGAAGGAATGAATAGAACAAAACACTGACTCTCTCCTGAGTAAGAGAGAACTCTCTCTCTGACTACCTTCTGATTTCATCTGCAGCATTGGCTCTTTCTGCCTGATGGTCTTCATACTGAAACTTTGGCTTTTCCTGGGTCAACTGGCCCACCTTGCAGATTTTAGGTTTACTATCCTCTATAATTGCCTGATGCAATTCCTGGTAATAAATCTCTGTCTCTCCCACTCTCGAGATTATATATATATATGTGTATGTGTGTGTGTGTGTGTGTGTGTGTGTGTGTGTGTGTATGTGTGTGTGTATGCCTATGTGTATGCATATATATTTGTGTGTACATGTAAACACAAATATATATGCATACACATAGGCATACACACATGCATGTATATAATGTGTGTGTATATATATATATATATATATACACACATTAATTTTGTTTCTCCAGAGAATCTTTGATTAATACAAATGGTAACTCTGGAAAACTGTTATGTTCTCAGAAACGTGGCTCCAGTGATTAATAAGATTTTGATGTTAAGAGGCATGTGAAGTGTTTGAATAAAATTATTTCATAAAATTTAAGGTGGAAAAAAGCAATATTTTAAATGTAATGCATTCATTTACTGAATGTTATTTAAAACAAATATGCAACTAAATAAATCAAATGCATACATACTTAACTTTTAAAATTTACATTTTTATTAGTATATATTTTCAAACCAGACTCTTATCTTCATTTTTATTGCATATGTCTTCCCATATGGATATCGAAGGGTCACATTATATTCTGGGTTGCATTATATTCTGGTTGCATATGTGGTAACTAGTCCTGTTGGGCCTCGGCTTTCTTACCTTTAATAGAGAATAAAATAGTATTTATCCTTTAAGGCTACTGTGGGAATGAAATTAGATAAGTAAATTGTTTAGCATTAGTGTTAATAATAACTCAGTAATTATGTAGTTATTACTCAATAATTTTATGTATATATATAAAGTTTGTTCTCAGGATAAAGTTGAAGGAAGAATTGGTAGAGTCAAATTAATTTTTTGGCAGAGTTTGAAAAATTGTTAGAATTTATATTGAAATCAGATTTTATTATTTTGATGTCATTTGATCAGATACGTCTTCATGCAAACACAAGGACACATTCTACATAATGCATGTTATTTTTATTTTTTATTTTTGGCAGAAGGAGAATGCTGTTGTTCTACCATTCTTCCCTTTGGCTAGAGAAAGCATCTTGAGTAATGAGCTTATTGCTCATTCTGTGAATGAAAAACTATTAATTCTTAGTGTAAGCCTGAGAAAGTACAAACTGCATCAACTTTTTGGGAATGTATTAAATATTGTGTAAATCTTTATTGATTTCGGGAACAAGAAATCCCTCTCTATAAGTAGGATAATCCTCCTTCAGAAGGTCCTAACAATAACTTCTTAGGGATAAACCTTATTTCTACATTTAATTTTTGCCTAAAAATTATAATGGCATATTCTTATTATCAATAATTTATTCTGAGCCCATCTTTCCTCTTAGAACTTCCTTTAGGAGAAAAGACATGATAGACCACTAGAGATAACCAGTAAATACTACTTCCACTGAGAGAGACCAGAATTTCTAGTAAACCAGTATAATTTGAACAGATTTTAAGAGAGAAAATGCCAAGAGTGGAGGGAGGTATAACAGAGACACTGAGACTGAAGAGGGAAGAAGCCTGGAACCCTGTAGAGGGTACCCAAAAGCCAGGGCTAGTTCCCAGTCCCAAACAGCTCCTGGGTAAGGAGTCAGTAAAGGGACTGTGGGACTGCTCACTCTTGCTGCAGACATCTGAGATTTTAGCTCCAGGGGACTTCACATCCCCTATGGGTGTTTCAGCTAGCAGAGGGATCTGCCGGGAGAGTAGACAGAGACATACAAAAGATCCTCAGAGAGTATTATTAAGAACTCTATTCACATACATTAGAAAATCTAGAAATGGATAAATTCCTGGAAACACACAATCTCCCAAGATTGAACTAGGAGGGGATTGAAATCCTGAAAAAGATATTGAGCTCTGAAATCAAATAAGTAATAAAAAACATACCAACCAAAAAAAGTTCTGGACCAGGTGGCTTTATAACCAAATTCTATCAGACTTACAAAGAACTGGTACCAATCCTACCAAAACTATTTCCAAAAATCATAGAGGAGGAACTTCTCCCTAACTCATTCTATGAAACCAACATCATCTTGATACCCAAATCTGGCAGAGACACAATTAAAAAAGAAATCTTCAGGCTAATATCCCTGATGAACATAGATGCAAAAGTCCTCAACAAAATACTACTAAACTGAATTCTGCAGCACATAAAAATTAATTTACCATGATAAAGTAGATATTATTCCTGGGATGTAAGGCTGGTTCAACATATACAAATCAATAAATGTGATTTGCCACTTAAACCAAATTAAAAGCAAAAACCATATGATCATCTCAGTAGATGTGAAAAAAGCTTTTGATAAAATCCATCATTCCTTCATGATAAAAACCCTCAACAGACTGCAAACATTGAACAGATATACATTGAAAGAACATACCTCAAAATAATAAGAGCCATATAGACAAACCCATAGCCAACGTTATACTGAATGGGCAAAAGCTAGTACCATTCCACTTGAGAACTGGAACAAAATAAGGATGCCCACTCTCACTCCACCTATTCAACATAGTGTTGAAAGTCTTAGCCAGAGCAATCAGTCAGGAGAAAGAAATGAAAGACATTCAAAAAGGAAAAGAAATCAAATGATTTCTCTTTGCTGATGGTATTATTCTGTACCTAGAAAACCCTAAAGACTCCACCAAAACACTCCTATAACTGATAAATGATATCAGTAAAGTTTTAGTATATAAAATTAATGTACAAAAATCAGTAACATTTTCATACACCAATAAAATCCACTCTGAGAGTCAAATCAAGAACAAAGTTTCATTTAAGATAGCCACAGAGAAAATAAAATAATTAGGAACACAGCTGACCAAGCAGATGAAAGTTCTCTGCAAGGAGATCTACACAACACTGCTAAAAGGAATCACAGACTACAAAAACAAATGGAGAGACATTCCATGCTCATGGATAGAAATAATCAATATTGTTAAAATGCCACACTGCCCGAAGCAATGTACGTATTAAATAATTATATTAGTCTGTTTTCATACTGCTATAAAGATACTCTCTAAGACTGGGTAATTTATAAACAAGTAGGTTTTGTTGACTCACAGTTCCGCGTGGCTAGGGAGGCCTCAGGAAACGTATTACAACTATGGAGAAAGGTAAAGGAGAAGCAGGAACCTTCTTCACAAAGTGGCAGGAGAGAGAGAGTGAGAAGGAAGAAGCACCAGACACTTACGAAACAACCAGATCTTGTGAGAACTCCCTCAATATCACAAGAACAGCCTGGGAAAAACTGCCCCTGTATTAGTCTGTTCTCATATTACTATAAAAAACTGGCTGGACTGGGTAATTTATAGAGAAAAGAGGTTTAATTGACTCACAGTTCCACATTGCTTGGGAGGCTCAGGAAACTTACAATCATGGCAGAAGGCATCTCTTCACAGGACAGCAGGAGAGAGAATGGGTGCTGAGTAAAGGGGGAAGCCCTTTATAAAACCATCAGATCTTGTGAGAACCATGAGACTAGCATGGACAAAACCAGTGCCATGATTTAATTACCTCCACCTGGTTCTGTCCCTGACACATGGAGATTATTGCAATTCAAGATGAAATTTGGGTGGGGACACAGAGCCAAATCACATCATTCTGTCCCTGACCCCTCCCAAATCTTCTCATGTTCTTACATTTTAAAACAAAATTATGCCTTTCCAACAGTCCCCCAAAGTCTTAATTAATTCCAGCATTTTGGATTCCAAAAGTCCAAGTCCAAAGTTTCATCTGAGACAAGGCAAGGCTCTTCACATACTAGAGGGCCGTAGATGCCAAGTTGAGAAGCGTGGACTTGATTCAGAAAGCTGGAGAGATTTCTAGAGCATACTCTACTTTTAGAGCTTTGTCTTTGCACAGACTTATCTCATTGCCAGTTCCCATCTCTCCACTTGTTTGCCTGCTTTAGTGAGTATAGAAACAAAGATTTTGTATCCTTGGTGTAAGGAAAATGGATGTACTATGGTCGAGAACAGGCTGAGACAGACATCTGGTCCGGTGTGCCTTAGTGAGTTTGGAGCACAGGCACACAACTCTGCATGTTATATAACCATGCCACATGAGGCACATTATGTAACCACACCATGTGAAGTGCATTAAGTAACCACTCACACAACCTCATGCTTTCCTCAGAGGCACTACTGTCTGTAAAAGTTATGATTACTTTACTAACGCTGTACATATAGCTTGTGCCCAGGTCAGCTTATACCTGGACTCATGCCCAGGCTCGCTTATGCCCAGAGATAAAGTCATGTCAACACTGTGTATGATTCCTTGAGTGTTTTTCCAGCTATCTGCCACCCCACTGACTCTCCTCCGACCTCAGTTAGAACCTAACAATTGGCATCACAAACAGGATCTTGAGGTGGGTGATCCTTCAATTCCTGCTCATTCTGGGTGGCTGCAACATGGGCTGTGGTACGTGGTGGCAGCTCTGCTGCTTGGATGGGCTCTGGTGGAAACCCGGGTGGCAGCAGATGCATCCCCTGTGAGCATAGAGAAGGCTCTCAACAGCTGGAAGCACAGAGCCCCAGGAAGGAATGAGCCTTTGCTGGCAGAGTTTGACTGCAGTACAAGAAGTACACACCCAATCCCCGAGGGATGCAGCAGAGGTAAGAGCGCTTCAGGCACTGACAGGGTGCCTGGGGCCCAGTGACACAGCTCAGAATAAGAGAGACTGCTGTGAATGAGAACCTTCAAGTTCAGGTGGGGTGTCTGGAGGCCCAGCTACAGAGCTTGGAAAAGGAATTAGAGGTTGCTGTGAATGCAGGCCTGGGTCCATTGTCTTGGCCAGAGACCCCCAACTTGGTCTGGGTTTATGCCATGAAGAAGGGGAAGATGTCCCACCTGCAGGGGCTGCCCCCCATGAGAGAAAAGGCAGTCCCAGTGAGTGACACACTCACAGATGTGGATAGATTTCATTTTGGCTGAGGTTGACTAAGAGAAAATTATAAGGAGCTAAATGAAGTACATTTAACTTTGTGGAGACAGTTGTCTCTAGAATAGCAATTCCAGAAAATGCCCAAGGGAGAGAAAGGACATTGCTGTGTGACCCAGTCTTGCCTGGGTGTTCCATCTCAAAGACTATGTACTGCAGCCAGGTGGAAATGTAGAGCCTTTTCTGTTTGATTAGGAAGCTGGGTGAGATGCCTGGCTTGGGGTACACTGAATGACTGGAGGCCACATGTGGACTTGGCAATCCACTGGTTCCTGCACCTGGATAAGTTTCTGAGCAAGGCTACATAGACGATTATGAAGACCAGTCAGTGAAAGTGAAACCTGTATCTTTGCACCTTGGCATTGGCTGCTTGGCGCCCTGCTTATGCATTATGTATATCTCTCCCATACCTGAATACATTCTGGGGGTGGATATTTTACATGGCTTGGCAGCTGTGTCATCTATTATGGACTTGATAGACCGCTTGACAGAACTGGGACAGTACCATATGTGGTGGCCTTGGATAATGGATTCTTTTTCAGAGAGCCAGGAACTGTTTGCTTTCATGGGAAGGTAGCAGTAGATTTTCACAGTGTTGCTGCAGACTATGTGCATAGCCCCACCATACGTCGTGGTCTTGTTAATGATATGCTAACCTCTGATTGTCTTGCAGATTTAGAAGCTGCAATGCTTCTCTTGCCTGAGATTGAGATAGTGTGGCTGAGAACATCGTTCTGGCAGCCAAGTGGTCTATTCAGCACTCACAATCCCTATAGGTAATTAACCAGGGCACCCATTTAAACTTGATGTGCATGTGACCACAGATGGTTTTGGCTAGGGCCTATAACAACGCATGGAGTGCTTGGGAATGCCAATAGGCTTTTGGTGCCAACTATGGAAAGGAGCTGAGCTCCGGTATTCATTAACAGAGAAGGAGCTAGTAACTGCATATGCTTCCTTTAGGTTCATGAGAGCATGGCAGGATGGGCTACAGTTGTCATGCTGATGACTTACCTGATAGCGGGATGGGTGCATTCATGGATAATGACTCCCCAGGCTGGGATGGTGCAGACTTCCACTTTAGCAAAGTGAGGCACTTACTTAGAGCAGTGGAGTATGCTGGGTACAAGTCCCTTAGCAGCAGAGTTGCAAGAAGTCTTTGGACCTGTAGTCTTTTTTTTTTTTTTTTTAAATAAGCTGTTTTTATTATATTATATTTTATTTTTTTGAGATGGAGTCTCCCTTTGTTGTCCAGGCTGGAGTGCAGTGGCTTGATCTTGGCTCACTGCAACTCCGCCTCCTGGGTTCAAGCATTTCTCTGCCTTAGTCTCCCGAGTAGCTGGAATTACTGGTGCCCACCACCACGCCCGGTTACTTTTTTTATTTTTTTATTTTTAGTAGAGACGGGTTTCACCATGTTGGCCAGGCTGGTCTTGAACTCCTGGCCTAATGATCTGACCACGTTGACCTCCCAAAGTGCTGGGATTACAGGTGTGAGTCACCGCGCCTGGCTGTGGACCTGTAGTCTTAATGCAAGATAAGGCCATAGAGCCTGAGACATCTCTAGACCTTGAGCCTTCACCATTTAAGGAAGGGTATCCCCCCATTGTCGATGAGGCATGGTACACAGATAGGTCTAGCCAAGGTGCTACTGCAGCCTGGAGCACTGTTGCAGTTCAGCCTAGTAGTGACACAATATGGTTTGAAACTGGGTGTGGGCAAAGTAGCCAATGGGCTGAACTTAGAGCAGCATAGATGGTGATCACTAAGGAGGTGACACCTATGATAATCTGCACTGATAGCTGGGCAGTTTATTAAGGCTTAACCTTGTTGTTAACTACCTGTAAGTTACAGAATTGGTTTGTTGATCACCAGCCTATGTGGGACCAGGCCATGTGGCAAGACCTATGGGTGGAAGGAAGACCTCCTTTGACCAGGAACGGGGATGAATGGTAACCTGTTGTTGTCTGCTGCAATGTCCCTAATGGTAGGGGAACAAAAAATCTGGCTTAATTGCCAGGTCTGTCCTGCGGACCCTGGCCAAGCAAAAGATAAAAGGAGGACTCAGACACAGGTATGCATTGAAAAAGTGGCTCGTGGACTGCCGAAGAGTGAGCAGCATCCTCAATAAGCTGGAGCCACTTACTTTTATTCAGTACAGACATAATGCCAAAAGCATGGAGCCAACACAATCTGTGGGTAATTAACATTGTCATCACCCTCGCATGGAGCAGTCTCATGTGTGCATGATCAAAGGTCGGTTTCCGGACAACATAAGTAAATAAGCTTATTTAGATAAACTCCCCTACATTCCCTTGTACCTACTCCTTGCCCTTTGCCTCAGGGTAAGAGAACAGCTGCCTTCAGGTTATTCTCACCCAAAGCTTTGCAGAGCCTTCTGACCTTTCAAAAGGCCTGCTTCATTCCCTATAGTTTCTTCTACCACTCTGACTGATCCCCTACACTTAATATATAAAGCAACATTGGGGTAACATTACCATGGGGTGGTTGCCCACATGTATCAGACTTGTGTGTCTGGGGCCTGTATATTGGGCCTGTGTGCCCACAATCTATGTGTCAGACCTATGTGTCAGGCCTGTGTTGGGCCTGTGTGCCCAAAACCTAAGTATTGGGCCTATGTTAGACCTGTGCGTCCAAGGCCTGTGTCTCACTCGGCCTACGAGGTGGAGTCTAAGGAAAATGGATGTACTGGGGTCAAGAATAGGCTGAGGCAGACATCCAGTCCAGCATGACTCAGTGAGTTTGGAGTACAGGCACACAACTCTTGCACATTGTGTAACCACGCCATGAGGGGCACATTATGCAACCACTCACGTGAGCTTGTTCTTGGCTCGGAGCCACTATTTTCTGTAAAGAGTATAATTACTCTGCTGATGCTGTACATATGGCTTGTGCCAGGGTTGGCATTCACCTGGGCTCACATCCAGGCTCACTCATGCCCAGGCTATGGCTTGTGCCCAGGCTCAGTTGTGCCCAGAGATAGAGTAAAGCCATGTCAAAACTGTCTACAGTTCCTCGAGTGTTTTTCCAGCTACCCACAACCACAGTAACTCCCCTTGGACCTCAGTCAGAACCTAACGCTTGGTAAACAATACTGTGACTGGGTGTATTTTCTTGTTCCTATATTAAATTATACTGAGGACAAACAAAAATAATTACCCATTTGCTTCAGGAAATAGATATACCTGAAAATAAGACTATAAAACTAGCCAAAATAATTTACTTACCAAGACAAATGGGGATCACCTAGATTGGCTTCAAAAGCAGTCCATTATCATTATGTCATAAACTCAGTCTATTTCCATCTAGTTTCTTTCTTGCTAAACTCACCACAAAGCCATGAAGCCCAGATCTCAAAATCCTCCATCTTCCTCTGTCTTCACTACAAGGCTTTGTTGAGGTGGTTTTATCCTTACTGCGGGAAGTCTAGCAAGTTTAGCTTTCCTTGATCTATAGGCTTTTTCTGTAGACTTTTAGAGTACTGACAATTGGCAACCCATGTCCACTTTCAATAATACTCAGCTGATGCATCATTTCCTTTGAGAAACCTGAGGTTTCCATTTAATTCCTTGCCCAGGTACAGCTGATGCTTCCCTCCTGTGCCCCCATACCTCCCTGTACACACTTTCTATCATATTCTATCAGAGCTCAATCCTGCTGTTGTATTTTTTGTCTTTCCTCTTAGACTGGGGGTCTCTAAGGTTAGTGACCATGACTTTCATCATTATATGTTGTTAACACTGACTTCTACAGGAAGCAGGTGCCCAATTGGTATTGAATTGTTGACTGCTGTACTGAATAAATGAATAAAAGAGCAACCAGGTGTAGGTAGAGAGATGTACAATAAAGAGATCAGACCAATGGTAATTGCCGTAGATTATCAATGACGTAATGAAGGCTAGTAAGTAGAAGTGAATAACTTCTCTCAAGATGAATCAAATCAGGAGAGTCCAAGAACCACTGGGAAAATTCCAAGAACAAATTGAAGAAAAAAGCTAGCCTTATATTTCCATCAAGTGGTTTTCAATCCTGGCTGCACATCAAAATCAGCAAGAATATTAAAAAACTCCAACATCCTTTCCTGACACTGCCCTCATCCCACCATTCATTCTTTCTTTCTTTTAAAAATATGTATTTTATTATTAATACTTTTTTGTTTGGCAAATCATAATTGTATACATTTCACCCCACCATTCTGATTTCATTTGTTCTGTTGTGGAATAGGGTATTGAAATATTTTAAATGTGCTCCTGAAACCTCTAAGGATCAGTCAAGGTTGAAAATCATGGGCTCAAGTGCTATTTCTTCTGTTGGTTTCTTTGACATCCCAGTGATTCTCCAGGAGGTATCGTTAATAAGAGGACACATGAGATTCTCCTGCCACAGAAGCTTAGTGGAATTTTGTATTGGAAATATGCTGTGGTGGTTGGTCAGGTAGTTAAAAAAACGTTTTAAATATAATCAACTTTTTTAAAATCTGAAAAACAAAAAATTATATTTTTAGTATAACTCAAGTTACAAAAAGTAAATGCTGCTAGGAAAACCAAACATCGCAATTCTCAATGGAAGCAAGCTCCTTTGGGGTTTCTTAGAACTGTTTTTCTTTTCTTGCGGGAGGAACTTGAAATTTAAATGTTTATCAAAAGCCAACATGTGTTTCTAAATTTCAAAACACTGCTTTTGGCCCTAGAACTAGAAAATTGTGTATATGCTCCTTCTCTCTGCTCCCTTAGCGGCCTGTAGTACTTACTTTTATCATTGCACTTTTCACAACACATGAAGTGGAAAATTCTGCTTGGTTTTTCTCTTCCCCTGATTAATCTGTAAGCCCTTAAAGAGGAGACAGATTATAACCCTGTCTCTTTATTCTCACATTTAGTAGCTAGGGGCGCTCAACAGGGATTGACTAAATGAACAAGGTCAAGTAAGGAATAAAACAACTATCACTGCTTTGGCTAGGACACGAAGCCAATGAGGTCATAGATGTGAGTTCAGGCTGGAGCAGTACCAGATGGTTACTCAGAGATACTGTCCCATGACCCTGCAGCTGCCCCTTCATTCTAACCAGCTGCTAGTGTATATTGGGAAAAATGCTGCCACTATTAACAGCCCAAAGGATGACTTGAGAAGTGGTGGTTACTAGTATGGTTGTGTATCAAGGCCAACCCCATTTGTTTTTCTCTTATACAATTAGAGATGACATTATTTTTCATAGGGTGATTGTGAGGATTGAATGAATGAGTGTGTAAGAAAATATCTAAAGTAAAAATAGAAAAGATTTTGATTACCTGCACTTGAAAGAGAGCACATTCGCCACAATATTGACATTTGGACAGAAATATTTTAGAAAGAATTGTAAACGTTGTTGGATTTGATGGACTTTAAGGCTCCATCCCATCCCAAGATTCTATTTTATTTTTTGAAAACATTTAAAAATTAATTAGTAACTTTATAAATGACACATAGTATTTGTACATAGTTATGGGGTACAGTGTGATGTTTCAGTGCATGTATACATTATATAAAAACCAAACAGGAATAATTAATATAGTCATAATTTTAAACACTTATCATTTCTCTGTGGTGACAACATTCAAAATCATCTCTTCCAGCTATCTTGAAATATACACTACTACATTGTTATTTGCTATGATGTTAACTCTTATTTCAAATATAAAGATGGTAAAGGATAGAAAGATAAAGAGATCTGCTAATTCTGTCATGGCCATCCCTTACTCATCTTTTTGGGATTCAGCCATTACATCATTTCTTCAAAGAGGATTTTTGAGACACCTAATTCCCTACTCCATGTTCTTTCTCATGGCAGAGAGATGTTATTACAAGCCGTAACTCTGTATTTCTTAACGTGTTTATTTGTTCAATATCTGTATCATACACTAGACTACAAAGTACATAAGAATAGAAATACAGAAATCAAGTCATTTTCCCCACAGAAGGATCTCAAACATTTGTTAAATGAATGAACATCAAAGTAATTAACTGATTAATTTTAATTTATTTACTTATGACAACTTTTAAAAAGGATTAGAAGTGGATAAAGGGCAATGTATAATTAATTAATTAACTCATTCATTTATTATGAAGATTATTTTTATTAAAAAAATTAACCATTAGAAAGTTTTCACATCTGCACCACTTTTTGGCCTTTTGGCTAGGATCAAGTGTAAAGTTTTCACATCTGGCTAATTGTTTTCTTCTACTACATCTATCACTATTCTTGGCAACTTCAATATCAGTGAAAATGGTCAGTTCAACACTCTGGCCTTTGAGATCCATGACTTCCTTAGTTCTTTTATTCTATCCCACTTGAGCCACGCCCAGTTGACCTATCCCAGACCAGTGTTTTTCAGACTGCAGATTGGGTCTATTAGTGGGTCTTAATAATTTAGTAACAACACTTTAAGAATGGAAGAGAATTAAACATATCAAGTATTAGAGTGCATTTAAGTGTAAGTATTGTTTTGTGAATGCTTGTGTATGTGCATTAAATGTCTATGCAAAATTTCTTTCTGATGATGGTGGCCTAAAAGTTTGTTAAATATGACTCAATAACTTAATCACCCCTAAAATCTCAATTTTAACCTACTCATTTCTTCAATACCCCTTTGCCTTGGAGCTCCCTTACTCCAATAGGTTCTTTGAAGACTTTATTACTCAATGAAGAACTCATTGATCTGAACACTTTTTACTTTCCAGTGCTTCCTCTTTCCTACTCTTCTCCTCTCCAAAGTCTGCACAATCATTATAATTGACTCTAACTCTTTGTTGCATTTCCTTCCATTTCACTTGACTGACAAAACAAATTCTGTGCTCACTGCATCCTGTTTCTAATCAGCCTGGAAAATGGCTGCAGTTACAGAGGCATACCTTTGCCAATCGCTCTCACCTTGAGTCTATGACCACAGATCTCAAGTGGGGCCGCAGAACTATCCAGCCAACTCCCTAGAGTTCCCTAACAAGTTTGTTTTCAATCTTTAAAGTGCTTTCACACCTTCCTTCTCCATTAACCCCCAATATCATTTATGCATTTCTGTTCCCCTGTGGTGAACTCACGAATTTCTTGAGGAAATAAGAACCACCATAATACAACTAGGTTATCTCTCCACTACTGAATTTTCACCGTAACCTCCTTCCTATCCATATGCTCTTTTTTCCCCCTCTCATGACACTCAACCTCTTCTACCATTACCTAAAGCCAAACTTTCCACTTGCCACCTGACATATCCCCCATACATTTCCCACACTGGCTCTTCACATCTCTTTTTCTCAATCACAAATAGATTATAACATTCTAGCTGGGCCAACACTGGTTTTGTTTGTTTGTTTGTTTGTGGTTTGTTTTAGTTTCTTTTGCTTTGTGTCTTGCTGAGAATGATAGCAAGAGGATTGAGTAAGCTAGAGAAACATGGGTGGTGCTGTATGGGCATCACAATATGTTGCCATGGGCAGCCAGGGGTAACCCAGTGTCACTCTGTGCCCATGGAAACTCCATAAAGGGAACAACAGATAGGAAAGAAGAGAGGGAGGATAAGAATATACCTCTGCTTATCTAATGTTCTGAGAACTGGCTCTTCATCTATAATTAGATAACAAGCTTTCCTGCAAAAATTGTCGAACCTTTGTGGCAAAGTATAACAACGTTCTTCTCCTTGTCCCTACAGCCCCCATTGTATCTTTAAAATAAGATCTGTACTTCTCCTCCTTCCCACAGTTATTATCCTGATGTAGGAGACAGAAAGAGTTTAAAGGTCTTTTCTCATTGGGACCTTGAAGTACTCATTTGCAAAATTTATGGGAAAGAAGATTATCTGTTTTCCGTCTTTTCTGATGCATGTATTTCCATTTCCTGACCTTTCAAAAGTGACCTTTCAGAAGCAATAATTGTTGGGAATGGGAAATATCATGGACAAAAATTTTTACCATATTCTGCCCCAAAATTAACCTCGCAGTCATCTCTCAAAAGACTCTTCTTATGACAGGTTTAACCACCGAGGGGAATTATGGCTGCCAGAATTCCTTGCAAAGCATTACTTAAAAGAGTCTGCATTCTATCTCATCTCCTCTAGTACATGTTAATGATATTTTAGGTTCACATTTTTAAATCTTTTAAAGTGTCTTATCATCTATGATTGCTTTTCATTCTGAAATGACTGTATGAGTCACATTAGGAGGATAACAGATTGAGAGAGGTTAAGTTATTGGAATTACTTGGGATACTTGTGGACAGCTTTCTAATTAGAGCAGAGCTTGGTGGTAGAACACAAATCTTTAAACTTCTATTTCTGAATACTCTTTATTACATACTTACATTACTGTATTATGCAAGGGTCCATCAGTGTTCATCTTCTGTCTTTTTAAAGGACTCCCCAGCTTTATCTTATAGATTTGATTTACTTGGGGGTGAGAAGCCAAGGGATACATGTTTTAAAAAGCTCTCAGATAATTTTGATTTAGAGCAGGCTTGGTAACTATTGCTGCAGTCATCAATGACCCCTTTTCCTGAGGGAAGCACAATTAACAGAGTGTTCCAAATGTTCACACATTCTTCTTACTGTCTTAACTCTGAATTTTTTTCTGCCCTTCTTGAAAAGTCACCATGATGTACTTCCTTACAGCTACTATTTAATAGAAGCCACAGGACTTCAACTGCTGACTGTAGCACTAGCAGCATATAAGGATTTGCCATATTAGCGTTTTAATAGTTGATCGATACAGAGCAATATTATGGGAAAGAACACATGAAAATATGTAGTAAAATAATTGTGTTATTAAACATGAGAAATTATTTTACTGAGGCTCAGCAAATTTACTTTATTGATATTATGTTTTGTATATTGAATATTTGGACAATGGAAGCCTTAACCTGTCTTATTTATATATTTTGGAGATGGCCAAATGATTGGTGGAATAGAATCAGAAAAAGGAGACCTTAGGTGCCAGTTCAAATGCCAGTTTCTCTGAGCAACTATCCTGCCTTCTTCTGATACCTTAGCTGCTCTTTCCCTCTGTGTTCAGAATACTTCCTTTTTGCTTCATTATATTTGTCCTATAACCTGTATACATCTGTAACACCTCCATAGGACTGCACACATCTCAAAGGCAGAAAATCTATGTTATTCATTTTTGTATTCTCTGTAGATCCTAGTTCAGCTCAGTCAGACATTCATTAAGCAAATATTTTATAACCCTTTTGGGAGGCATTGTTGTTGACTCACCAATATCTACTACACTAGAGAAGATCAATATAACTTAGTCATAGCAATTCCATCCTTCCTTGACAGATTGATTCACAAACTGGATTTTCTTAGCCAATATAAGGTGACATGAGGAAGAGGCTTCCTCAAGGTTCCTGGAAGGAACTAGAGTGGATATGAAGAAGGAATCATGTTGACTCAAGTTTGGGGGCAAACCTCTTGTGATCCTAAGAAGAATAACCTTGAGACAAAAACGTATGTAGTTAGGCAGATGCTGTTGACTGGTAGAGTGAAGAAGAGGGTCCAGGAGGATCCCTTAATAAAAGGCTACAATGTATGAAGACTAGGAAGTAATGATGACCTTGCAGGGGGCCAAGGATCTAAAATAGGTTCACTAGGGCTGCAGTGAAGGGAGGAAGCTGAGTGGCAGACCTGGTCCAAAACAGTGCAGGAGACAGGGGATCTTAAAAAGCATGTTAAGATGTGTGTCTGATGTACCTTTAAAAGGAAAACATTTGTTGAATCATCTTGTCTGATTCTCTCACTGTAATTTTGTGTAAAGAACTAAGCACTCAAGAGATTATATAATTTACTAATCAGTTAGGTCACATCTCAAATTCATAGTAGAGCTGGGACTAGAATATAGATCAAACTTCTGATCAAGTGCTAATTTCCTTATGCTATTTGGCCTAATTCAATGGTTCTAAATCTTGCCTATATATTAGAATCATCTGAGAGTTTTAAAAAAAACTATAGAGGGCTGTGCTTGCTGATGATAAATAGGTCTTTTCACATAATCCCATATTTCTTGGAGGCTTTGTTCATTTCTTGTCACTAATTTTTCTCTAATCTATTTATTTCATTGAGTTGATCTTCAATCTCCGACATCCTTTCTTCTGCTTGATCGATTTGGCTATTGAAACTTGTGTATGCTTCGTGAAGTTCTCATGCTGTGTTTTTCAGCTCCATCAAGTTGTTTATGTTATTCTCTAAGCTGGTTATTCTAGTTAGCATTTTGTCTTAACTTTTTCTCAAGGTTCTTAGTTTCTTTGCATTGGGTTAGAACATGCTCCTTTAGCTCAGAGAAGTTTGTTATTACTCACTTTCTGAAGCCTGCTTCTGTCAGTTTGTTAAACTCATTCTCCATCCAGGTTTGTTCCCTTGCTAGTGAGGAGCTGTGATCCCTTTGAGGAGAAGAGGGGTTCTAGTTTTTGGTGATTTCAGCCTTTTTGCACTGTTTCTTCCCATCTTCAGGGATTAATCTACCTTTGGTCTTTGAAGTAGGTGACTTTCGTATGGGGTCTCTGAGTGGACTTCCTTTTTGTTGATGTTGAAGCTATTTCTTTCTGTTTTTTAGTTTTCCTTCTAACAGGCGCCTCTGCTGAAGGACTGCTGAAGGTCCACTCCAGACCCTGCTTGCCTGGGAATCATCCGCAGGGGATGCAGAACAGCAAGGATTACTGCCTGTTCCTTCCTCTGGTAGCTTCATCCCAGAAGAGTATTTGCCAGATGTCAGCCAGAGCTCTCCTGTGATGTGCCTCTACACAGGGAGTCAGGGAGCCACTTGAGGAGGCAATCTGTCCCTTATCAGAGCCCAAGTGCTGTGCTGGAAGCTCTGTTTCTCCCTTCAGAGCTGCTGGGCAGGGACCTTTAAGTTTGCTGCAGTGAAATTCACAACTACCCCTTTTCCTAAGTGCTCTGTCCTGGGAAGGGGGGGCTTTATTTGTAAGTCCCTGATGGGCTGCTGCCTTTTTACAGAGGTGCCCTGCCCAGCAAGGAGGGAGTCTAGCCACAGTCTGCCTGCAGAGGCGTTGCTGAGCTGCCTCCGGTCCACCCTGCTGCTGTGTAAACTTCCTTGCGGTTTTGTTTACACAGGCAAGGTTAGAACAGCCCTGGTAATGGCAGATGCCCCTCCCCCCACTGACTTCCATCATCTCTGGTCGAGCTCAGAGTGCTGCACTGGCTGCAAAAATCTCAAGCCAGCGGGTTTCAGTTTGCTGGTCTTTGTGGGGGTGGGACCTGCTGAGCCAGATCACTTGACTCTGTGCCTTTAGCCCCCTTTATTTCAGGGGAATGGGCGGTTCTGTCTCACAGGTCTTCCAGGTGTGGGCTAAAACGGCCACCCAGTTTTGTGCTGGAAACCATGGTGCAGGTGTTGTGGGCACTGGCAGGAACCTCCCAGTCTGTGGGCTGTAAAGACTATGGGAAAAGTGCAGTATCTGAGCTGGAGTGGTGGAGTGTCCGGAAGAGTCCCTGATGGCCTCCTTTGGGTAGAAGGAGGGGTCCTCTGGCTCCTTGCCCTTCTGGGTTGAGGCAGTACCCCACCCTGCCTCAGTTTACCCTCCTTGGGCTACACACACTGTCCAACCAGTCCCGCTGAGATGAACCTGGTACCTCAGTTGGAAATGTGGAGACCACTTGCCTTCTGAGTTGCTCTCACTCGGAACTGCGCTCCGGAGCTGTTTCTATTCAGCCATCTTGGTGGAAGTCCCCTTTTTTTTATCTTGAGAGAGAGTCTCGCTCTGTCACCCAGGCTGGAGTGCAGTGGTGTGATCTTGGCTCACTGCAACCTTCGCCTCTTGGGTTCAAGCGATTCTTGTGCTTCCGCCTCAGTAGTTGAGACTACAGGCATGTACCATCACACCTGGCTAATTTTTGTATTTTTAGTAGAGATGGGGTTTCACCATGTTGGCCAGGCTGATCTGGAATGCCTGACCTGAAGTGATCCACCCAGCTTGGCTTCCCAAAGTCCTGGGATTACAGGTGTGAGCCACCCATCCAGCCCACTTTGCTTTTCTTGCAGGGATGATTACCCTAAGATTCAGTTCCATGGTTTTGAATTGGCATAGGAAGTACCTTTTTCCTGAGATAAAAAGATGCAAGAGGGAGGTTTTAGTTCCCAAAGCAGGTCTCTGAGAGAGAGTAGATAGAAGAGAAAGAGTTAAATCAAGAAAATTATATGTAATTTTATGGCCCTTTAGTTTTCTAGGGTAATTAGAAAGAAGACAAGAATCAGTATATTTTGCAAGAAATACACAGGAAAACTGCAGTATGATTTTTTAAACCTGTCTCTAAGTTGTACACTTAAAATCATTTTTAAAATTTCAAATAAACTCCTCCTTCTGGTACAGCATTACAATATCTTTTCCTTTCTCCAGACACAATACGATTGCTATCTATAGCTTCTGTCAGTGGTTTAGAGAGAACATTTTAGGAGAGATAGAGTAAATCAATTTGACTTCACAAATTTCACTCTTTTTTTGAGGGTGGGGGCCCCCCTCATGCTTATGGGATCATACACTCTTCCACCCATCAACAGTGGTGGCTCCCAGGGAGTTGAAAAAAAAAAGTCAAAGTTATAAAAACTGTGGTTTATGTGAAAAAGTTACCATATCTTAAACACATATATAAATCAAATAGCCATATGTATGCATTCATTTGGAGATAATTCCAAAAGTTTAAACTTGAGGCCTGTTATAAATGTGAGGCTCCGAGATGGACCCTCTTAGAGCACTCCTTCCATAATAGATTATTTCCTAAAGCACGGAAGGATCAGGATTTTACTCCACACATTGGCACTTGGATCTTTTACCCATGTTCAGATGCATACTGAGATACTTTATATGTCACCTAACAAAAAGGTGAAAACCATTCTAGGATGATCGATGTGAAGGTGGCCACACTTGATCCATAGACCATTGCGAACTGACTGTATAGGTCAAATAACTGCCACCTTGGGATAGCCCTGATTCCAGAGGTCTGACGTTTAAGCTGGAACCCAGTAATCCAATAGTCAGATTGAAATCATCTAAACTCTTTGACATAACTATCAGTAGTGTTTTGTATCTTTTATATTTGTGTTTTCCAAAACATTTCAAAATTTATCAGACAAATCATCTTTATTTTTATTAGATTTTTAGATATCAAGGAGAAAAGAAGTTAAAATATTGATGAAGCTATAATTTAGGACTCTGTCAAAATCTGGCATGCTTCTCTTTTTTGTTTGTTTTGCTTGACCTGAAATAATTTTCCGGACACCAAGGGATACAGAACAAGTAAAGATTGTTCTATTTTCTTTTTCATATCCAATAAAACATTCAACAGTACTTAAATATCATCGGTACTACTTCTTAGCCCTCTGTGGTAAGCTTTCTCTAGCTAATACCTGAGAAATT
The DNA here is from genome assembly GCF_009761245.1 of Sapajus apella. NCBI lineage: Eukaryota > Metazoa > Chordata > Mammalia > Primates > Cebidae > Sapajus > Sapajus apella. The sequence goes on along the minus strand of NW_022436976.1, from coordinate 15,460,216 downwards.
TTAGAATATCCAATATGAAAAGGCAGATAGATATGAATAGGCCTGCAACCCATTATCATGCTTGACTGACAGTGCTTCAAAGGGGATCTGGGAGTGTTGTATTTTTTTTCATAACTTTCTTGGTATCTGAAATGCATAGCCATTATCTCTGTGGTGGGCACTGAGTACTAATTTTCCTTGACTTTGTTTCTTGCTCCTTTTAGTTACGGATTTTCCCCAGCCAAGTTTGCAGTGGAACTAGATACTCTATTTCTCAAGCTCTCCTTTATCCACATGTGGTAAATAGGATGTCAGTGTGAGTGGAACTTCCACATCATATTCTTAAAGAAGGCACTTTCCTCCTACTACCCTTTCTCCATTTCCATGGGCTGATACACAGAGAGGGATGGTGGAGAGCCAGGCATGTCCATGCAGGTGAGGGAAACAACCTACAAGAACCTAAAACAACAATAAATGGAATGAACAAGCAAAAAAAATGAACCTGGAAATGAAAGAACCTGAGTCATGAATGGCTTTGAAAGTGGAAGTCCCATCTTAGATAGATAAATAGAAAGATTGATAATGATAACAATATATCTTGGATCACCTACCAATTTCTGGATTATTCTAAGAAATAAACATTCCTACTTTTTTTGTGTTACTATATTTTTGGATCTCTGTTTTTGCAGTTTAGCAATAACAAAACTAACATAAATATAATTGCAATTTCTTACCTCATTTGGGACCCAAGGGAACAGATTTCTTCCCATGTGCCTTTCTTACTCTAATAGAAACATTAAAATGGTGAGTAAGTATAATTGTGGACATGAAATCTAATGAAATTTTGAAGCTTTGTGTTCCCATACCTTCCTTTACTTTTGTTGCAATATGCAATATACTCCTTCTGGGAAAATGCATTCACAGTAAGAGAGTGAATACACAAACAGACAATGATCAGACCATTTATAAAAACAGAGCTCTTACCCACAACCTGTGGCATCTGTCCAAGAAACCAACCCCCTTCTCTACAATAAACAGTCCCGGAAGTCAGCCTGCAATAAACCAGCCTTATAGAAAACCAGATTGCTATCTCTAGTAACAATCTAGGAACCTAAACAATAACTTTCATGATAATTGGCCTAAATTGGCCAGGACTTGATAATTAACTGACAGCTTTTAAAAGCTCTGTCCCTGCTTTCAATTTAGGACCAACCAGAGAAAGCCAAGTATTCACCCCTGGCCAATCATATAGGATGCTTGCTTCTACTTAGCATACCTTCAGCTTCCCCATGCCAGCAGCTTTGGCATACCTGAGGTTTTCCATTTCTTCCACAAAAGTGATGGTTGTTGATTCCTTTGCTATAGCAAGCCCTGAATAAATAATCTTTTCTTGTTCTCACTGAGTTGGTATTTATTACCACAAAAGGCTTGCTTACTGAACCATGCTTTAAAAACAATTTTTACAATTAATCTCGTTTCTTTCCCAAGAGAAAATTTTGTAGGCCAAACTTATAAAAAATTCCTTATGAGGAATTTCAAGGTTTTCTGAGTGTTCTTAAAATGACTGCGGGAACTGTGGGATTCTTCTGAGCCCCGATCTGATTACAGCTTCAGCCTCCAGGTCTTGAATTAGCAATGATGAGGGTGAACTCTCTGGAATTATAATGGGGACCTTTTGGTTTCCTGGTCATGATCCCAGTGTTGCTGACCAGGTCAGCTTTCACTAAAAAATAACTTTGGTTTTAATAAAACTACGTCTCCTGACTCATAGACTATGTGTACATAGCACCAAGTCAAATGATGATTTGGCATGGGTACAGTTAATTTAATCAATATAGGCAATGGTATAATTCAAAATCAAAATAGACTTTGGCAGTCTGATTTTTTGGATTTGACTCTTTAATTTATCTATCTGGCGACAGATCTGCAGACTTGATACTGTTTGCTAGATTTGGGAATACTAACATGGCATTTTATTATACCTTGTGTTCTTCTTCCTTTTAAAGAAATTATGATGCTGTTGTAAATATCACCACAATCATCATCATCACCACCATCATCATTCATCACATACTGACTGATATGCAGATCCAAGGATAGAAACTAATGTGCTACTACAATGAGAGTAGGTGTTTTAACTACCGCTAGATTGAGGTTGAAAAAATGTGAATCTATATAGTAAGGCCTATCTTGCAGCTTCCATTACATTCATTTTTTTTTTCTAGATTTTAGTAGAAAATTATACCCTTAATTGTCCTAAAGTCATTGACACTAATTTTATAATGAGAATTCATTTTCAGCAAAATAAATAAAATATTTAAATGAGAGGCCTAGAATCTTTAGTGTAGAAATAATGGCTCAAATTGGTTTGCTTAATTAATGAATCAAATTAAACAAAAATTATGCAGAAATGGGAAGCATATGAGAACTTTGTACTTTCTGCTGAAGTGTTGTATTTTGCAGTTAATCTAAAACTGCTCTTAGAAATATTTATTAATTTAAAAAATATGCAGAAATGGAGGGACTCACAGCATCTTTACAACAGAGAGTATAATCAACGGTGGATGTAACTGTGGAAGGAAATAATTCATTTGTGTTTCTTGAGCCCAAGGGAAGTGATGATTATAATCCAGGTTGAGATCATGTCTCTAAGATTCATTTTATTGCATCCCAGGAAATATCACAGGGAATTCTAAACAAATTATTTACAATGAAGAGACACAACTAAACTGGATTTAAGTAAAATGCGGCAAGTTGGGATCACTGCTGAAGTTTTTTCTTCTCTCCAGATTATGAAGGCCCTGAATGGTGTTCACTGTACTGCTATGAAATGTCATTTCAGGCTGGCTATATGATCTCTATTCTAGAGATTCAGCTCCCAGCCACCCACCTTTCTGTGTATGACCCTCTCCTTTCCTTCTCCCCATCAGTGGTCAACATTTACAGAAACCTTCATTCTGGTTTGCTTTACTGATATTGACGTTGTTTTACTTACCACTGAATGAAAAGGTTGATATTACCAACTAGCTTAGAACTTCCAACCTCTTTTCTCTTGGGGATCGCCTACATGTAAAAGAGCATATAAACAGCCTCTGAAGATTCCCTGCTTCTCTTCATCTTGTATCATAGTCTCTCAAATGGTTTCCCTCTTCAAATGGAAGCTGCTGAAAAAAAACCCAGGAGATTTTTAGAGAAAATAAGATTAGAAGTAAAAATAGGATAGAATCTCTGAAATGCACAAATATTTACAAGTGTTTTTACATTTCACAGATTAAACATTTACTTTATACACATTGCCTGTCATATATTATCTTATGCTTAAAATATCCGCCTTTACATCCTCCTCCCACCATCACTTACGTAAGAAATGCTTCATCTGCATAAGACCTGAATTTTTTACTTAATTATTACAACAAAAAATTTACTATTTATGATTAATTGGGGCTAATATACATCCTCTTTTAAAATAAATTTGGATAACCCTGGGAGTGTTAAGAGAATATATCAGTTGTTTCAACCTCCTTATGTGTTAAATAACAGCAAATGCTTCCATAGCCTTTGCTTTGTGCCAACTACTATTAAAAGCCCATTACATATATGAACTCATTTAATCTTTGCAACAAATAAATGAAATTAATGTGGCAATTATCATCCCTGTTTTACAGGTATAAAATTTGAGGCCCACAGATGTTTGGGATCTTGCTTAAGTTCAGGTGGTAAGTTATAGAACTGAATTTAAGCTTAGAGGACTTGCTTTCAGTCAGCATGCTATGCAGCTTTTCTTAGAGTCTTTTTGCCAGCAGGCTAAACTAAAACCTTCAGTTCTAATTAGTGGGTAGTTTGGAAGATAAAGCCTCAGATGGGAGGAAGTGTGAGAGTTAAAGTTTGGATCAGGTGTACAGTCAAGATTAGAAATAGTAGGTGGGGGCCAGGCGCAGTGGCTCACACCTGTAATCTCAGGACTTTGGGAGCTGAAGTGGGCAAATCATGAGGTCAGGAGTTCAAGATCAGCCTGACCAACATGGTGAAACCCCGTCTCTACTAAAAATACAAAAATTAACTGGGCGTGGTGGCGTGCACCTATAATCCCTGCTCCTCAGGAGGCTGAGGTAGGAGAATCACTTGAACCTGGGAGGCAGATGTTGCAGTGAGCTGAGATTGTGCCACGGCACTCCAGCCTGACTACAGAACAAGACTCAGTCTCAAAAAAAAAAAAAAAAAAAAAAGAAAAAGAAAAAGAAATAGCAGATGGACACCACGAAGGCTCCAGAAAAGGAGTGCCAACTGGAAGAAAAGAGAGGCAGGAGAGGAAGCAGGTAAAAAACTGTTTTAAAAGTTGCCCAAAATTTGTATCCATGATGTATAAGACAGCCCTTCCTCCTGCAGCAGCTCATTTCTTTGCCATCTCTTCCTCTTTTGATATTCCTGCATCTCATATTTCCCTTTTCCTCAGGACACAGAGGATGCTCATCAGCCTGTTGTGTTTTGCTCTAGGTTACCTGCAGCCTAAGCACAAAGTTCTCCATGTTGTCAAGTCTAGCTCACCAAGGTACAAAACTTCAGCTTGCATTCAATACTTCTTTTGCCAGCCATTTTTTTCTGTGTATAAAAGTGTCTCAGGGACCTCATGTGTGGTGGTTAATACTGTGTGTCAACTTGATTGGATTGAGGGATACAAAGTATTGATCCTGGGTGTGTCTGTGAAGGTGTTGCCAAAAGAGGCTAACATGTGAGTCAGTGGGCTGAAGAAGGCAGATCCACCCTTACTCTGGTGGGCACAATCTAATCAGCTGCCAGAAAATATAAAGGAGGCGGAAAAACATGAAAAGGAGAGACAGGCCTAGCCTGCCAGCCTGTATCTTTCTCTTGTCCTGGACGCTTCCTGCCCTCGAGCATCAGACTCCAAATTCTTCAGTTTTGGAACTTGGACTAGCTCTTGTTGCTCCTCAGCTTGTAGATAGCCTATTGTGGGACCTTGTGATTATGTAAGTTAATACTTAATAAACTCCTATTTATCTATCTGCAATTATATATATACAGCCACTAATTATATAATTATATATAATTAGTATGTGTGTGTGTATGTATATATATGTATGTATATATACATATATACATACATATATGTGTGTGTATGTGTGTGTGTGTGTGTGTGTATATATATATATATATATATATATATACACCTTATTAGTTCTTTCTGTCCCTCTGAGAGAACTCTGACTAAAACATCATGGAAGATAAGGTGGGTGGCTGAGGACAGGACTTGGAGTTTCTTGGGTCCTCTAGCCAAATTAAAAAAAAAAATCTCCATTATAACAACTGAGAAGCTCTGCATTTAGACAAACGACAAACCTAGGTTCAACTTTGAATTTTGCCACTTATTGTGTGATCTTGAACTTGACGTCTCTGAAGGTTGAGTAGATAAAGAAACAACCTACTGAAGAAAGTAATTCAGAACCTGTAGAGAGAAAACTCTTCATCTTGTGTCCCTCTTTTGTCTCTGCATTCTCTTCTCTTCTTCCTTTAGTCTTTCCGTGCTTCATGTATCCCTGTTTCCCAGGATCCAGATCCAGAAGCATACTCTTTAGCTTGTACCTGTTATCTGTAAAATAACTTCATGGAATTATTGTGGCTAAATGATGCAGCAGATATACCTAGCACCTAGTAAGTGCTCGAGAAATGGCAGCTTCTTTCATGACTATATATAAAATTAATATAACATTTATAAAAAATGACAATGTATATAGCTATAATAATGATATACATGAATACATATAACCTTATATATACATAGAATGTGTAACACAAAAAATCAAACAAAATATAAACATAATCTGTAAATACAAGATACTGTTAAACAATCACATGCTATAAATCTTTGTGGTTTCTGTTATTGGCTTGAAAAAGAGTTTCATATAGAAATCATTTCTAAGCCTTAAAAAAATTATCTGTTGTTTTAACTTTGGGAGGAAGAGAGCAGGGCCTCTAAGACACAGATCAGGTGAGTATTTTTTAGGGGAAGGAAAGGGGCTCTGCTGTGCTAACCCCTGTGCCACCATGGGGCAGCAACAGGTGCTAAGGTAAGTGCAGAAGCCAACTGTGTTCAGAAAGGAACAGTGATTATTGTGCCTACTGCAGAAATGGATTAAAGATTGATCCCGGTTGCATACTACTAAGGATTTCACAGCTGTGAGCGATGGCTGGGATTTAGAGATCTAACAAACCATTGCCTCATTCCAATCATTAATTTTAATGATGTATAAATTGTGGTGTGGAAAGACTTTCCTGAACAAAACTCTTACTCTGCTTTTTATTTATCAAATCTCTTCCTTAAAATAACAACATTGTCAGGTGCAAAGCAGTGAATACTTTTAATTACTTTCTCCCGAGGCAGGGTAAATGTCTTCCTAAAAACATATAGGTAAAGCTGCAAACATTCTTCAGACTCAGGAAGAGCCAAGTTTGATAGCCAGTGCTTGTGTTTTCGAAAGACTGTAAGAGCTGCAATGACAAGTGACCTTCAGAAATGTCCTTTCTTGCTGTTAATAGGATATGGTCATTTGTGCTCCTCACATGTAGAAAATGGTTCTTGGAGGATTGATTTCCCATCTGGCCCAGTTCCAAGCCAACAGAGCCTGCCATTGCATCTAAATGTTCCTCAATTCTGGTCTCTGCCTTGCTAACTTTAATTTGCTGCTGTGCAATTGATGGTTCCCTGTAATTTACCCAAGGTCTGATAGTGTTTTCTAGTTGATCAAATGCTTGATAAGTTGGAAGGGTTTTTTTGTTATAGCCAGATGGCAAGCAGGATATTTCAACCTCCCCCGCAGCGAGGTGTTAAATGGCCTTATCTTGGATGGATGAAAGTAGGTATTGGATGGATTTTGTGTATCCTAAGAAAAGGTGACAATGTTGCTAATTGGACAGTATATTGGCAGTGCTTCTTGGAAGTTATTATAAGGAGGCAGGTTATATGCATTAAAGTTATCAATGCTATGATTTTTTCAGATATTAGGGGATAATAGGAGTGCAACCTTTGGATAATGATACATCAGGTTTGCAGCAACTCAGTGTTTATAAGCTGCTATTATTAGTGGAGGTTATTCACTTGTCCTTGATGCATGGGAAAGATAAAACCAGTTATTAGTTAGTTACTCCAGTACTAATAGCGACTCTTAGAGCTTGTCAACATGAACAGAAGTAGCACCATTCCTATCTTCCTGGGAGAGAGACTGCTAAACAAACATCTAAGACTGCAGTGTAAAGTCTAATGTCAGTTCTATTTATATATAAGCCATTTAAATTGCAATATGCACATTTTGAATCATTAAAAACCAATTTCTGTTAAAGACACACTATTCTTCATTAACCAGCAAGAAAATAAGTAAATATATTTATATATGGCCATATTTAAAAGGCATGAAATGGCAGGTCTAATGCATATAGTAATTTAATGTGTTCGGGGCTTGGTGGTTCCAGACATTAGGGTAGTTTATTGTGCTGGATAAAAACAACTTCCTAGTAAACCAGCTTTATGTTCTAATAAGTCAACTTTCTACCAAAACAACTTTGCCAAGTTCTTGCCATTACTTAGCATGCCACGTCAGTATCAGAACTGCAGTTGATATAAACTTTGGGAAGAAGAAAAAATTTATGCAAGTCTTCAAGTATTCTAGTGATGATTGAAAAAAGATAGATGACATAAAAAAGAATTTGGGCTTCAATCAGCAGGAATTTTAAGTAATTCTGGAGTAAAATGCCTGTTTTTAACTAACTTAGGAAAGCTGAATTTATATACACTGCATAGAGAAAACGCAGCTTTTTGAGTCTCTCCAATGAGTGACTGTATTTATTTCTATTTTAGGGTTGCTAGTAATATATTAACAAATTTAAACAGAGATGATGGTAAATAATGCAATAAGACTTGTATAGATGGGAAAATTTAAATCACATTTCCCCTACCTTCTCCAAAACATAGATCAGCTGGACTTTGAAGCATGAGATTAGGAGGCAACTATTTGGCACACTCCAAGTTTAGATGTGAAAATTTCTCTTGTATTTACTATTAAACAAGAACTGGCAAATCAAGCATTTCATTGAAACCTTATTTGCAAAATTTCTGTATACTACAATTCCTCCACTAGCTCTTTACCTTATATAAGTTGTTGAAATTTCTTAAACCCCAGTTTCCCTACCTGTAAAATGAGGGTGTTTGACTTCTGATGTCTGATGTCTCTTTTAGCTCTAACTTTTACATGCTGTCCACAGGTTTTTTTCTTCCTTTCTGTCTCTTAGGGCATTTGTTAATTTTTTTTTAAAAGAAAATAATTCAGAGCTATTTCTTGGTTAATTTAGAGAAACTAAGGATGACGAAAATATAAATTCAATTTATGCAGAGATATGTAGCTAACATCTTTGTAACAAATAAATCAAAGTCTAACAGTTTATGAGATATGCTATATTTCCTCTTCTAATATGTGGTATACAATCATGGACTGTTTTAGGAAGACAAAAGAGAAGAATTAGATACAAGCTAAGGGCATTTTATTTCTCAGGAACACTATGGAAAAGGAAAAGCCTGAAAAGGGGGACTAAAATGGTTTGAGAAAATTTCTAAAGAATATTGCAAGATATCTTGCATTTTTAAATTGCTTACTAAAAATTGGATCCTGAACAAAAATTAAATTTTGGAAAATAATCCTGAATGACAGATTCTGGAATTACACGAAAGTCAATTCAAAAATTGTTACAGGAATGCATAAGTTGTAGAGCAGTTTCAGATTAGGGAATACATGCTACAGTCCTCTCTGTAGCTATCACAATTTGCATCCCTCCTACATGCAGAATATACTCACCTGATACACAAATATACATAATAGGGGGGACAACTGGAACCTGGACAATATAGTCTAAGAGCACCTATGCTATAAAAGAAAGAATGAAAAACTAGAGCTGATAATTTAATTATGCATAGGTATATGGTGTCCCAGCTGATTCACTGTATATCAGTTCTGATTATTCAATTTATTTGCCATGTCAACTATTAAATATTTTGAATGTAGTTCCTATGCACAAGTATGTTTATGGAAATATTGTTTGAGTGGTGACCTCTTTCCCACTACTATCTGCTACACACACACACACACACACACACACACACACACAAACTGCAAAAAAAAGGTAAAAAAAAAAATCTATCAAAAAGCACATAATTGAATATCTCTGTTTTACCCATATTATGTAATATTATATTACTACTGAAAACAATGAATTAGATCTATGTTTGCTGTCTTTGATGGATACCCAGGATACATAGCTAAGGGACAAATGCAAATTAGAGATCAAGTATGAACTATGTTATATAAAAAATAAAAAAGTATTGTGTTGTTTGAGCATGGAGAATTTTGTGATGATATACACAACACTATTAACATGGCTAATCTTAGGAGGTTATATTGGAAAGAGGATAAAGAAAAACATATGTCTGAATTGAGACTTAGCTACATCTGACTTTGATTAGTCTATTGTACAAATAGAATCAGATGGCTTTACCTGAGAATGACTCATTAGTCCTTCATCCTCCTCTGTTAATGTTCTCCAAATTTAATAGTAGCATTATATAATTTGTCATGTGGGTGTTATTATCAGGCTGTTTTAAAAGACGACACTTAATCATGTACTCTGGATACACAGGCAACTCTAGTTTGCTATTTGAGTGCCAAAGGGGTTTTCTAATTATCTTGGGTGACATTGTAACTCATTATAGCTCTTTACAAGGACAGAGAAAAGGATCAATGCAAAGAGCTTGTCTAAATTGTCTTCACACTCCAAAGTGTACCAGTTATAGAAGAAGCCAGCAACTTCAAATGAAGTATCCTGTATCTCCGAACTCCATCAGTACTTATTAACTATTGAATGTGTTTGATGTTCTTAACCTTCTGTCCTGGATTATTATTTCGCTCTCCAAGCACAAGATAAACTTCCCCAGTGCATTGGTAAACTTCTTGTAGACAGGAACAATTATTATTGTTTTATTTTTAGAATTAAGAAGATTGTTGGAAATTAACACTGATCATTCACATTTCAAGTTATTTTGGGAAATTTACATTAAAAAAGTTTTATGTCTTCTTATATATTTCCCTATAACCAAGAGAAGGATTCAAAGTTAAGTTTTGGAAGTTGGAGTCATTATTAAAAAACAAAACAAAACAAAAAATGCACATTAACTAGTCTCAATATTTTAAAGCTTCACAATTAATTTTATTTTCGAGGATTTCTTTGTATCTCCAGCACTTTCAAAATTTAAATGAACTGCTCAGAGTTTTATGTACAATTATCTTGGATATGGCTTTACCTAAGCTGATGTTTCTCAAACTGGGGTACTAATATCTCCTGGGAAAACTTAAATTTGTAGCAGGGATACTTAAATACAACAAAATAGATATGATAGATAAGTTTTCTGAAAAATGCCAATTAACTCAAGAGAAATAAATTTTAGGTTCACACAAAAACCCATATGCAAATGTTTACAGCGACTTTATTTATAATCACCAAAGACTGTGAAGAACTCAACTGATTAATGGATACTCAGCTTTGGTATAGCCACACGATGGAACACTACTTAGTGATAAAAGGAAAAAAAAAAGATTGATTCATGGAACAATATGGAAAAATCTCAAATGCCTTATGTTAATAAAATAAGCCAGGCTCAAAAGGCCTATTAGTGTATAAGCCCAATTATATAACATTCTGGAAAAAGACAAATTGTAAGTAGAGAATGGATCCGTCGTTGCCAGGAGCTAAGTGGGAAGGGGTCGACGATAAAGGGGCATTTTTAGGGTGATGGATTTTTATATATATTGATTGTGGTGTGGTTACATGACACTATACATTTCTCAATACTCAAAGAGTACATTTTACTATATTAAGTTAAAAAATTTAAATGGCAAGAAGCCAATGATAGCAGAATGTTATAAAATTTGGGCTTTCAGTAATTTGTTACATTTTCTGACGTAGTTTAGTTATGTATTTCCAAATTTTCTTTCTTACTTTTTTTTTCTTTTTTTTTTTTGTGATGATATCTTACTCTGTTGCTCAGGCTGAAGTACAGTGGCAGGATCGTGGCTCACTGCAACCTCTGCTTCCTGGGTTCAAGTGATTCTCCTGCCTCAGCCTCCCAAATAGCTGAGACTACAGGCATGCACCACCATGCTTGGCTAATTTTCATATTTTTAGTAGAGGCAGAGTTTTGCCATGTTGGTCAGGCTGGTCTCAAACTCCTGACCTCAGGTGATTCATGCCTCAGCCTCCCAAAGTGTTGGGATTACAAGTGTGAGCCTGGCCTCCAGATTTTCATTCAATTAACCATACTGAAAAATTTATCCTAAGAAAATCATAACAATATGAAAAATCTATATGGATAGTGATATTCATTATCTTTTTAATAGGTGGAAATGCTGCCTTATTGCTTTTACTTGCATTTCAATATTTGCTAGCAAAATTTTATATTTTTCTTAAGTTGATTAGATAATTTTATGAAAAGTAAGATTAATATTCTCCAGTGTTTGAAGAGTAGCAGATCTTCTGTTCTCAATAAACACTCAGAGCCATTCATTTCTGTGAAATGTTTTCAGATAGTCTGAGATTTAGTAAAATTTTTACGGCTGTAGAAAAATAAACACATTGAAATAAAAAAATAGGGTTGCTAGTCAGGATGTTTAGTAAGATTTTGGTCTAAGAGTCTTTAGAATGTTTTATCATTGGAAATTTGTCTTCAAATTTTAATTTTTCTAGTTCAGTCAGAACCCTTGAATTTCATGTTTAATATAAGAATATGGGAAATGAAAACCCCAAGTTTTGTGCATTCATTTTCCTTGGGGCTTACAATTTTGAACTCAACCCAAACTTTTCATTCTTTTGAGTTCATTTAATTTTGGCAAAAGGCTCCTTTTTGTTCACGAGGCTTTTAAACTGTCCATTAGATACTGCAAAACAATGTTTTGAAGAATGAAAAATAGATGAGTGTCATCCACAAAATGCTTCCTTAAAAATGGCCATGTATTTTAAAAAATAAATGCAGAAAGTGCTATTGAAAATGTGCTATAATAAGGTGAGAAGGTAACCTAGTGGATTTGAAGACCATCTGTAACAACGACAAAAAACTAGAGATACAATGCCTCCTCATTCGATAATTTGTTCACAAAATGTTTCTTGAACATCTACTATGTCTACAGTGTTCTATGCACAGTGATTTTTTTTTACAAAGTAACCAACACTCTCTTTCCTCATGGACCTCACCTTCTAGCTTACTCAGAAATGGGAACAGGTAGAATTTAGTTAATCCTCAGGTGTTTTTACCTTTTTGCTAAATACATACTGTCTTATGTAAAGTTAATGACATGGATAAAACATTGAAATGTGAATTCTCCTACATTTTTCTAGTCAATCTTTCTCTTACTTCCAGAGAAGACAGTTTTCCTGTCTATAAACCTTTGCCTTTCCAGAAATTAGATTCTCAGTAGGCGACCTTACTTCTGATTTTATTGAGAAAATAGAATCAATCAGAAGAGAACTTCCTTATCTGACCAAATCCACTGGCCTGCATCCTTTAGGGCTCATAGCCACTGCCTCCCTTCCTATTACTGTTTAGGAGGAGCAAAGTGCCTATTTGAGGTCAAACCATCTCCTCAGGCACTGCATTCAATCCCCTCTTGCCTACTCACAGTGTTTGCTTCTATAATTATCCACTGTCATTCCTAGATCATCAGTTTTTCCATTAGCATAAAAACATGATATAACATTTCTAATCTTAAATAAAAAATTATCCCAAGATGCCACATCTTCCGGTAGTGGAGATCCCATGGTTTTCCTTTTCATAGAAGCTCCCTGAAAAGATTATTTATGGATGTGATCTTCTCTTTCCTTACCTCTAGTTCTCTCTTGGAAGCACTCCAATTTAGCCTTACTCCCCATCAATACACACAGACAACTCTAATTCAGGCTACCAAAGACCTCCAATATTGACATTGCCAAAGTCAGTGTCAATATTCAGTCCTCATTTGAAGAGGTCATGACAGAATTGTTCACTTTCTCCTTCTTGAAAACATGTCTTTACTTGACTTTGAAAATATCCCCCATGAAGTCCCTCTTTCCACTGTCGCTAAGCCTCCTTTGCTGTATTATCTTTCTCTTCCAGACATTTATATGTTGAAGTACCCAGAACTCAGTCCTCAATTTCTTCTTTTCTCTACCTGTAATCACATTCGCATTTCAAGACTTCAATAGCTCCTATCTGCTGATTACACCCAAATTATGTTTCTAACTCAGACTTTTCTTTGAATTATAGATTACTTATAAAGTCTGATTGGATGTTGCACAAGCATCTCAAATTTAGGGTGGCTAAAAGTGAACTTATTTCTCATCTTCCTCCAGTTCTACTCCTTCCATAGTGTTTTCCATCATAGTAAATGGCATTTAATCCACCTAATTGCTAAAGAATCTTAGGGTCATCTCTCATTCCTTTCTTTCTTTGGTTCCCCAGTCTCAGCTTATTAGCAAATGGTGGCCCAAAGATGACCACTTCTCACCTCTTAGAGTCCAAGCCACCACCATCTCTTGATCAGACACCTGCCTCCTGGTTGGTTTTCCTGTTTTTATATCCAGATGCCATTACTCTCCCACTCTAACCACCCATGGCTCCCTATAACATTTAGACTAACATCTCAAGGTTTTACTATGGCCTACCAATACCTGTGTAATCTGTCTCTGACTGCTTTTCCAACTTCATTTCCTAACACCTTCATTCTCTATTATCTTTCTACATTCTTCTTCTCAAATACTGCCTACCTGAAAAACTCTTTCCTGAGCTTTTTTTTTTTTTTTGCCTGTGGGGCTGCCATGTTGCTTACATGGAATGTGAATGGTGTCTCCTACTTTTATGATAAGTAGCTGCCTTATTTGCATGTCTCATTTATTTTCTTCATATTATTTATCCCTCCCTGATGCATTGTTTACCAATAATTAAGTTTCCCAAGTAAAATGTAAATCCCATGAGAGAAGGAACTTATTTTATTTACTTCTTTGCTCTATTATAAGGGTCTGATACATAATAAGCTCCCAAGATGTATTTGATGAACTAATTGAGTTGCCAGATTTAAAAAATAAAGATATAGGATATCTAGTTAAATTTAAATTTTAGATCAACAGCAAATAATTTTTTTTTTAGAAAGAAAGAAAGAGAGAAAGAAAGAAATAAAAGAATGAAAGAGAGAAAGAAAGAGAAAGAGGGAGAGAGAACGGGAATCTTGTTCTATTGTCCAGGCTAGAATGAGGTCTAAAAATGGGTATTGAAAACCTCTTTTATGCCAATAATTGTGCTTAACAATGGAGACAGGAAGGAATAAGGGAGGAAAATAACAAACAAGCAGCCAACCAATATTTCATTTAAACCTGTGAAATGCTATGCAATTACTGAGGAGTGATTTACTTCCAATTATGTAGTCACTTACAGAGTAGGTGTGATGTGGTACTGAGAAGAATGTATGTTTTGTGGATTTGGGGTAGAGAGTTCTGTAAATGTTTATTAAGTTTACTTGTTCCAGGTCTGAGTTCAAGTCCTGGATATCCTTGTTAATTTTTCTGTCTCATTGATCTATCTAATATTGACAATGTGATGTTAAAGTCTCCCACTATTATTGTGTGGGAGTCTAAGTCTCTTTATAAGTCATTAAGAACTTGCCGGGCCCGGCGGGGTGGCTCAAGCCTGTAATCCCAGCACTTTGGGAGGCCGAGGCGGGTGGATCACGAGGTCAAGAGATCGAGACCATCCTGGTCAACATGGTGAAACCCCGTCTCTACTAAAACTACAAAAAATTAGCTGGGCATGGTGGCGCGTGCCTGTAGTCCCAGCTACTCAGGAGGCTGAGT
>NW_022436976.1:15410584-15445209 GCF_009761245.1 Sapajus apella | reverse complement strand
TTTTTTTTTTTTCTCTCCATTTGGTTGGTAAATCTTACTCCATCCCTTTGTTTTGAGTATTTGTGTATCCTTACATGTGAGATGGGTCTGGATGCAGCATACCGATGGGTTTTGGCTTTTTATCCAATTTGCCTGTCTGTGTCTTTTGATTGGGGCATTTAGTCCATTTAAATTTAGGATTAATATTAATATATGTGAGTTTATTAAATACTGCCATTTAATGCTAGCTGGCTGTTTTGCCCATTAGTTGATGTAGATTCTTCATTATGTTGATGCTCTTTACCTTTTGGTATATTTTTGGAATGGCTGATACTGGTTGTTCCTTTCTATGTGTAGTGCTTCTTTCAGAAGCTCTTGTAAAGCAGTCCTGGTGGTGATGAAATCTCTGAGTACTTGCTTGTTCACAAAACATTTTATTTTTCCTTTACTTATGAAGCTTAATTTGGCTGGATATGAAATTCTGGGCTGAAAGTTCTTTTCTTTAATAAGGTTGAGTATTGGCCCCCACTCTCTTCTGGCTTGTAGCGTTTCTGCTGAGAGATCTGCTGTGAGTCTGATAGGCTTCCCTTTGTGGGTAACCTGACCTTTCTCTCCAGCTGCCCTTAGCATTTTCTCTTTCATTTCAACCCTGGTGAATCTCACGATTATGTGCCTTGGGGTTGCTCTTCTTGAGGAATATCTTTGGTGTTCTCTGTATTACCTGGAGTTGAATATTGTCCTGCCTTTCTAGGTTGGGAAAGTTTTCCTGGATAATATCCTGAAGAATATTTTCCAGCTTGGATTCATTCTCTTCGTCACATTCAGGTACGCCTATCAAACGTAGATTAGGTCTTTTCACGTAGTCTCATATTTCCTGGAGAGTTTGCTCATTCCTTTTTACCGTTTTTCCTCTTATCTTGTCTTCTCGTTTTATTTCATTGAGTTGGTCTTCGACCTCTGATATCCTTTCTTCTGCTTGGTCAATTTGACTGTTAAAACTTGTGCATACTTTGCGAAGTTCTCGTATTGTGTTTTTTAGCTCCATTAATTCACTTATATTTCTCTCTAAATTGTCTATTCTCATTAGCATTTTGTCAAACCTTTTTTCAAGGTTCTGAGTTTCTTTGCATTGGGTTAGAACATGTTCTTTTAGCTCACAGAAGTTTCTTATTACCCACCTTCTGAAGCCTGATTCTGACAATTCATCGCATTCGTTCTCCATCAGACCTTGTTCCCTTGCTAATGAGGAGCTGCGATCTCCTGGAGGAGAGGCATTCTGATTTCGGATGTTTTCAGCCTTTTTGCACTGGTTTCTTCCCATCTTTGTGGATTTATCCACCTGTCGTCTTTGTAATTGCTGACTTTCAGATTGGGTTTCTGAGTGGACGTCCAGCTTGTTGGTGATTTATGTTATTTCTGTTTCTTTGTTTTCCTTCGGCGGACGCCCCTCCCCAACAGAGCTGGACCTTCCCGGGTTCAGCTGTGCTTGCTGTGAAACTCTCAACCATCAGCGTTTCCAATTGCTGTTTTTTTGTGGGGGTGGGACCATCTGAGCCCGATTACCTGGCTCCCCGCCTCGGAGCCCCCTTTTTTTTCTTTTCCTAATTGAACAGTCGATTCTCTCCCAGGTGCCCCAGTCGCCCGCCGAAAAGGTGCCAGGATCTACGCAATTTCCCGTATTGTGACTGTGCTAGCTAAAACAGCGGCGGCGCTGAGATTCGTGGTGCTTTCTTGCCCCGGAATCTCCTGACCTGGCTCCCTGTTTCAGTCCCCTCTTCAATCAGCTGAATGGGTGACTCCATCTTCCCCAGAGCTCCATACACCAACTAAAAGGGCACCCAGTCCCGCATACTCCGCACTGAGAACCCCCGCGATGGGGCACCGGCAAAACAGCCGCACCGGCCAAAAGGGGCGCGCTGGTGACCCGTGGGACTCCTCCGCTGGGAATCTCCTGGTCTGTGGGCAACAAAAATTCGTCTGGAAGATGTGGCGTCCACTCACTGCCTGCGCCTTCACTGGGAGCTGCAATCCTGAGCTGCTGCTAACCAGCCATCTTGGATATCTCGCCTAGCAAATAATTTTTTAGTGTAAGTATGCCCCAAATATTGCCCAAATTTATCTGGCAATCCTATAAATTAATGAATTATTAACCTGCAATTAAGGGCAAATGTCTAATATGTGTTAAGTATAAGTAGTTATCACCTAGATGAAAAAGCAATCATTTCTGCAGAGTAGGCCCTCAGGTGTTTGACAACTAACGAAATTTGAAAAAATATCTTCTCAGCCTTCGGTCTGGTATCATAGGATGCTAGCAAATAGGTCTATTTGGGAGTAGATTTTTCATGCGTGGTATTGATTTAACATGAGGACTTAGAAGAGGCATCTATTTGGGGCTAAAATTCAAGAAAAAGGTAATGAAAGGTTTTAACACAGACTGAGCATATTGAATTAATTATAAAATCAGGGCTGAATTATTTCTAGGCAAGGATAATTAGGTGAGGATAATTAGTTTAAATATTATTTAAACGGCATAAAATAGAAGACAGGAGACCAGGCTGAAACGTGGAGCTATGGGTTGTGAATTCTGAACATTTTTTTCAGTTAGATGAGTAGTTGAGTTATTTGATCATCTTGGGCCTCCATTTCTTCATCTGCTAAAGTAACGGTCCTTGACTCTTTAATTTCTAAAAATTTTCAGAGGCTCCTTTGACTTATACTGAAAAAATATATTTCCTAGATGATAAAGAATTTGCAAAAATTATGTATATTTTGCCATGGTTGGAGAACTGTGTGGGTGAGTTCTTGGCAAGTATAAACTTAAACGTCAGTTTGGCTAATTATGTTGTAAACTTCATTTTACCCGAAAAATGTGGTATTTGTTTATTCACTCAACCAAAATTTATTGAGATAGTTTTGGTAATGACTGTGCTGGCTTTTGTAGACACTGAGTGACTGTAAGATTGTTGCTACCCTCCAGGGAGCTCACAGCCTGGGTTTAGGAGACAGACATACCAATGCATTTCCAGTGAGAATTGTGGTAGAAGTAAATACCAGGTAGCATGAAGGCAGAAAAAAGGAAGAGATAAATCTCTCCCTTTTAGTAGAGGTAGACATGAGGATAAAGATAGTTAGAAAAGATCCTATTGAAAAGATATATCTTAAAACATGAAGCAGATATGACATTTCAGAATGACCAATAGACACAGTTGCTGCCTATGTGTGACTTTGTATAATTCTTTTATTCTTTCATTGCCTGTTTTCTAACCCATGCAACGGAGTTAATACCTGCCTGCAAACACTTGGGCAGGGTTGAGTGTTAGTGAAAGTGCCTGACACACTGGGTTCAGTATGAGTTCCTCAATCAGAACCAAAGTTTAAGAAAACAGGTACAGATTTTGCATTGAAGATGTTTAGAAATTTTTGAAAGCTTTACCACAGAAAGTTATTAGTGTAGTCCACATCAGAGATTTAAATCATCTTCAGTAAACTGAGAAAAAAAATAATGACACAGAGTCATAGTAATGTAACTTATTCTTTTTTTTTGAGGAGTGCTACCTTTTTAAAAATTTTAAGTTTGAATGTATATTTTGAAATAAAAAAGCAAAATAACAAATTTTAACAAAATTTTCACACAGGAACACACTTTAAGATACCCATTACATGCTACATTTACTTAGAAAAGTTACAGATCTATTAAAAAGAAATAGCTGTCATTAACTAATGTGAGTTTATTTTCTGAGCAACAAGAAATTTCACGTGAAGTGTCAGACTGAAAGCCAGTAAGACTTGTTGGTGCAGCGACAGCTCAGCACCTGGTGAGTGAGGAGGCCTGGAGCTGCCTCCCAGGCTGGGTGCTGAGCTGTGGCCTCTGAACTAGATGCCATCTAAAGTCATGTTTGCCATGGTCCTTTTCTTTCAGTGAGCAGTATAAAACATTATTATTTTCAGCTGGGTGCAGTGGCTCACGCCTGTAATCCCAGCCTTTTGGGAGGCTGAGGCGGGCTGATCACGAGGTCAGGAGTTTGAGACCAGCCTGACCAAGACAGTGAAACCCCGTCTCTACTAAAAGTATAAAAATTAGCCAGGTGCAGTGACAGGTGCCTGTAATCCCAGTTACTCTGGAGGCTGAGGCAGGGTAATCGCTTGAACCCGGGAGGCAGAGGTTGCGGTGAGCCAAGATTGCACCACTGCACTCTAGCCTGGGCGACAGAGCAAGACTCCATCTCAAAAACAACAACAACAACAAAAACAACCATGACTATTTATATTTTTTCCTTTTACTGCACTTCAACAGAAAATAACACGCTTAATGTTTTCATTCAGAAGTGGGTGTTGAACAGTGAGAACACATGGACGCAGGGAGGGGAACATCACACACCTAGTCCTGTCGGGGAGTGGGAAGGTAGAGGAAGGATAGTGGTGGGTGGGGGGCTAGGGGAGGGATAGCATTAGGAGAAATACCTAATGTAGATGACCGGGTGATGGATGCAGCCAACCACCATGGCATGTGTAACAAACCTGCACGTTCTGCACATGTACCCCAGAACTTAAAGTATCATAATAAAAAAAGAAAAGAACATGCTTAAAAATTTTACTACAAAGAGTATTATGATTTTTTATTATGACTCACCACCTTTAGAACATTTCCACTTCAGAAATTTCTGATTTCGTTCACTTTCTTACTTGGCGATGGTGCCCTGGCAGCATCCTTCACACATAGTGTGTTTGAGGAAGTGAGCTGCAGGCCTTTTGTGAAGCCAGGTCTATGGCTCTGCCTTCATGGGACGGCTGCATCACGTCTCTGCTTAGACTCAAACCATCTGCTCTCAAGTTACAGAGAGCACAGTCCACTGATTCATTGCTTTCCTTACATTCCAATTTTTATTATCTAAGTTGTATTTTCCTATGTGCCTATAGAATTTCTTCAGATGACCTAGCTAATAATCAACACTTTTGGGTTTTTATATAATAGCTCTTCAGATATAATAGCTGGTATGTAAAGCTCAACTGATTTGCAAAGGAACAAATCAGAAGATATTTATGCTGGTAAATCAGCTGCATCTCAGCACTTTATGGTTATAACTCCATCCCTGTATGAGTGTTGTGTTTTAGCCTTAAGAGTCAACTTAGTTTGTTCACACTTTCTCAAGTATAAAATATCAGTTTTTCAATAATTTTTTTTTTACAACAAAGATGTTCAGGACAAACATCATAATACCATAATCTCAAATAAATGGTCTAAAAATGCAGTTGACTCATCTTTGTACATCAATTCTAAAATAAAAGTCCAAGCCTTTGACCATGTCCATGGATGCATAAGTTCTCCCACATCATTGTTTCTATAATTTGACAAAACAGGCTTAAGTGGGGGGATATCATAAAAATTCATTACTACAATATTTAACTTTTTCATGATTACTTGAAAATTCATAGCATGGAATCACTATAACCTGATAATCATGAAAGCTGTGAATTCACAACCATTTCCTATCATGACTGCACTATTATCCATTTTTATTTATTTCTAATTAAATTTAATTGTGACTACCTGATTGTGAGCTTGAGGTAGCTTCATAGTGGTTCTACTCTACCGAAGGAGTAAGTCTCAAAGTCCCTTCTGCAGCATGAGACTAGGTTAAAATGAGAGGGAAATATAGTACCAAGTATACTGTTTTCTCACTTGGCATACAAACTAAAACAAAACAAAACAACTGACCATCTGTTAAGTGATAAAAATACAGTTCTTTCGTGAGCATGAACACAATACATGGAATCTGTTTCTTTGCGTGGAAAGT
The DNA here is from genome assembly GCF_009761245.1 of Sapajus apella. NCBI lineage: Eukaryota > Metazoa > Chordata > Mammalia > Primates > Cebidae > Sapajus > Sapajus apella. Next base: position 15,439,435 of record NW_022436976.1, on the reverse strand, counting down.
AGCATCAAGAGGAAAGGACTCAAATTCTATTGCCACCTTTCGGTTAACCCTGGTAAGAATGTGCATAAACTCAAACTTGTAGGTGTATAGTTTTAGCATGGCATAAAGTGACTGGATGAACCAGGAGCCATCGTTTGAATTTCTCCAAGAATAACCACGTCCTGTGGAATATGCACACAAGAAGTCGGCTTTCACTGGTATTTTGTGACACTCCATGTCATCATCAATACCACTGTCTGTCTCAATGCCAGGGTCCAGTTCTGTACCATGGCAGGTCTGAATAATTAAAAGCTTGGGTTTTCCAGTCAGACTTCTGCAACAATTCACTCTGAGAAAACTTGTTCTTGTTCTCTAGTCAACAGGTCCATTTGTTCCAGCCTAGGCTGGAGTACAGTGGCTCAATTATAGATTACTGCAGCCTTGAACTCCTTGGCTCAAGCAATCCTCTTGCTTCAGCCTCCTGAGTAACTGAGAGTACAGGCATACATCACTGAAACTGACAAGTTTTTTATGTTTTTAGAGACGGAGTCTCACTATGTTACCTGGTCTCAAACTCCTGGTCTCAGGCAATCTTCCTGTCTCAGCTTCCCTAGTAATTGGAATTTCAGGCATGGGCCACCAAACTCAGTCTCATCTCTTAATTAGGTTATTTGTTGAGTAGTTGCTATTGAGTTGTATATTCCAGTTATTCACCACTTAGATATATGGTTTGTAAATATTTTCTCTTATTTTGTAAGTTACCTTTTTACTCTGTTTTTTTCCTTTACTGCACAAACATTTTAAATTTTGCAATAGTCCATTTGTCTGTTTCTGCTTCTGTTACCTGTGCTTTTGATGTCATTTCCAAAAAAGTATTGCTAAGACTAATGTCATGAAGCTTTTTCCTTTGTTTTTTCCTAGGAGTTCTATAGTTTCAGGTCTTATGGCTAGGTCCATTTTGAGTTAGTTTTTGTATATAGTTTAAAATTAGAATTCAACTAACTCTTTTGCATCTGGATATCTAGTTTTCCCAACATTATTTATTGAAGCAAGTATTCTTTCTCCATTGCATAGCCTGGGCACATTTGTCAAAGATTATTTGACCATATATGAGAGGGCTTATTTCTTGGCTCTCTGTTCCATTCTACAGGCCTACATGTTTGTCTTTATACAAGTACCTTACTGTTTGGATTACTATAGCTTTGAAATATATTTTAAAATCAGAAATTTTGAGGCATCTAGCTTTTTCTTTTTTCCTCAAGATTGTTTTGGCTGTTTGGTCATTGTAATATTTTCTAAAATTTATTTTTTGGAAATTTTATCAAAATCTAAAATTATAGGAACTATTTATAGAAACTTTATGATAAATGATGTTTTACCTATTGTTATTCTACATTCTCTTAAATAAAATAAATTTTCCATTTTAAGCTATATTCACCATTCTCTGGCATTCAAAAAGCCATATATTTACAAGGAACAACCTTAATAATTTAAAATGAAAAAATCAAATCTATTTCTATGAAATGTATAATTTTTGACAGTACATGATTTATTTGTTTACCCAATCTTTCATTGAACAACAATCGAGCATCTCCCATGAGCCTGGCAAGATAATAGGTGCTGGATCCAGCTCTGAAGATGAAAGACCTGGTCCCCACCCTTATGAAACTTATGTCTCAGACAATAAACAAATAAAAAATTGTGTTTAATATTATTTCTTCAAATTACTTGCATAAGAGACTTACCTAGGGGAACTTAGCTCTTACAGTTCTGACGCTTTCTCTACAAATGGCTCACAGAGCTTTGAAAATTGGTCAACTGATGAAAGAATGAAAACCTATTTCCATAAGAATAAGAGTACTTCAGCTTGGGGTCTTTGGGAATAACGCTTATTATTACGTGTCTTATTTGGCAAGTCTGAATATCACTTTTCTCCATCTGTGAAATGGAGAGAAGACAATCTTATAAGATGATGATTAAATGAGGTCACGTGGGTAAAGTACAAATTGGTTAGTGCTCAATAAGTCTTAGCTACTACTGCCATCATCATTAAACATTAATCTATTTTTATTAATGCCCAGAGACAAAGAAAGCAGGATAATTGTCTTAGGTAGCATAATGAGAAGGAAGCTCTGGCAACTTCTCTTTTAAACTTCTTATTGATTGCTGACTTATAAGAGAATTTTGTTGCAGGCAAAGTTTACAATATCTGTTTTGACTTTACAGTTATCGATCAAGTGAACTGCAGTGAACTTTATTTTGGTTATTTGATAATTGAAGAAAGACTATATAAAAATCATAGCCAAGCAATCATAGTTAATCAATACTGTTAACTAGGTAGCTTATTTACTTCTCAGTAGTGTGCCTTGTGCCTGCATGAAGTCACTCCCACTCTGCCCCTACGGTTACCTGTAGACTTTGAACAAGAAACTGTAGTATATATGAAGGTGCAGTTTGCATCAAAGACTAAAATGACCTTTAAAAAAAGAAAAAGAAAAACATATGTGCTTTATTTTTTCATTTTGTGTCCCTCACTTCTAGTGTATATATAAAAGCAAAACATTTATTTCATGTATTTGATAATATTTAGAATGTCTGCTATGATCCAGGCTCTCATTGATAATTCTAAGCTCTATCTGACAAATAGGATGTATCTGATAACTTTACAACCTGGAAGTCACAAGTAACATGGTTTTTTAAAAATGTCTTTGTTTATAAAAAATTCTTTAAAAAATCCTAAAAATACACTATAGCTCTTAAAAAATTGGCATGAAGCATTTATTATGGAAAAAGCTGAGGCTTTGAAGACAGATAGATCTGAGTTTAAATCTCACCTCTGTTACTTATTAGCTGTGTAAATGACCCCTCTCAACTTCACTTTCCTCATTGATAAGTTAGTGAGTGAGGATGATATCTAATTCATATGACTGGCTGAAATAATGTAGATAAGACATTGATCTCAGTAGAGATCAATACATGCTTATTATCTTTCTGTTTTTCTTGACACTATAAGGTAGACTTTTCAAGCCTAGATGCGGATATATATTTTTATGCATTCATTGGCATCTAGTCTTTCAACAGAAAATTGCCAAGTAACCCCAATGAGACAGGAAGTATGAACATTTGGATGGCTACTGATTTGCAATAATTAAAATATACAAATAATGCAAATCAGTATTTATATATGTTTGCATAAATGCTAGTTTCTTTATGCAATGCAGAGTATGAACAACTACTCAGAGACCTACTGTACCCAAGCAATGGGACTTCCATTAGCATTGGCCAGTTCCTCAGAAGTTGAGGGATCAACGCCATTTAATCAAGCCAAACAGAAGCAGAGCATTGCTTTCCCACACACGGTGTGAAAATTAGGGCAACTGACATTTTTATTGTAGACAAGGCTGAATGATCAGGAATGCTTATACATTAATAGGGATACTAGAGTTAGCAAAGCACGAACTGAATGAGATCACAGTGGTCTGGAATGTTGGCTTTAAACCAGTGTTGAAGGTAACACAGATAAAGGATGTCATTTGATTGACTCTTTTTGATTCAAGGGCCTTGGCAGGCTGAGGTCCAAGTAGTGTCAGAGTCTTGATGAAGTCAATAAACTGCATGTTTGCTCAGTGTTCAAGTGGTATGTCCCTGAGCAGTTGACACAGAGGCTTGAAGCGCTAAACATTAGGGGCCTATATAATGAGTGTTCCAGCACCCCATGTCCAATGTACTCACAGAGGCTTGAGGATTCTAGGAGGTCAAGGCTTCACAGGGAATCAGAAGAAATATGGAGCATTTGTGAAGAAATGGCCATTGTCAGAGTTTTCCCTCTATGATCCTGGCTAGATCCTTGCTTGCCTAGCTCCAATGCTGTCCCAGCAGTATGGGGTGCCTAGAAATTCTGGTACTCTGAGTAGTAAAGATGGCGAGGTCTGGAAAAGGAGGGCTTTCTGATGGTAGCCTGCTGGAAAGAATAAAGAGGTGACTTAAATAAGTTCTCCACTGCTGAGCTATTTGGTTGATAATTGCATTTTTGACGTGAAGAAGGAAAATTGAACCAAATACATTCTTTAATTTGGAGCAAAGCAAGCCCTGAAGGATTATTTCTCAGAATAATGGTAGCCTGAAGGCTCTTTGGCTTTGGTTTATATTTAACTATCTCATATACAAGCCCAAAATTCCTAGACATAAAAAAATTACTTTTACCCCAAGCAACTGTTAACTATAGCTAGAAGAGTTACAAAAAGCAAATTTTAAATTCTGGGACTGGTGTGAAATATATCTCTTGGATGGAGTGTCTTTATTCAAAGTGCAGCATGAACAACTAATTAAAGGCTTTGCATTTCTACATAGCTGTTAACAGATTTGTGATCTAAATAATTTGTTTTGAGGAAGAAGCAGAGCAACTGAGATTAACTATAGGATATCAATAACTACTCCCAATCCATATCCCAAGCCCTAGGCTTTTGTTTTGCAGAAGTCTCTTCCTTCCTCAAGATGTCTGAAACATATTATTAAATCATGACAAAATTACCCTAACTTATAATATTTAGGCATGATTCTTATATAACCTGTATAATGTCAGAGGGCTGTTGTCACTTTTCTGGCTTCAGTCCTTCACATTCAAAGGAGACTAAAAGCTTTTACATTTGCTACAAGTAGAACTAAATTTCCGCAAATCTCATTTCACTGACTCATAAACTGGTCCTTTTTTCTGCCTCACGTTAGCCAAGTTTTTCATTTCCTGAGCTAGGTTTCTGTGATGTTTTCTGTTTCTAACGATGCTCAAAGAGGCAGCTCTAACATGGTGTGCTAAATATGAACACTGTTCTTGGTTACTGCCAGTATCTATTTCTATAACACCCATCTCTTCAGAGACCATTCCTGTCCTTGCTCACCACTGCACAAGTTACTGGGACCAGTGTGCTGCATCTTGTACCAGTGCAGATCTTAGAGTATTTCACTCTTAAAATTATGGTTGTATGCCTTAGGGTGCAAGTTAATCCCGTCCAGGGTGGATTAATCTAAGGAGAATCTGCATGCCAGACATGGTGGTACCTCAATCATCCCTTCACTCCTTACCCACTTTTCTCTGAATCTAATGAGTGTAACTTGACTCTCAAGTTCCTTAGCAAGTATTCTTTTCCTGGTTTGAAAAGAATTCTTTCTGGTGGGAAGTGATTGGCTCATGGGAGTGGATTTCCCCTTTGGGGCTGTCCTCATGACAGCGAGTGCATTTTTGGGAGATCTGGTTGTTTAAAAGTGTGTAGCACCTTTCTCCTCACTCTCTTCCCCCTGTTTCAGCCAATGTAAGATGTGCCTGCTTTCCCTTTGCCTTCTGCCATGATTGTAAGTTTCCTGAGGCCTCCCAATCCATACTTCCTGTACAGCCTGCAGAACCATGAGCCAATTAAACCTCTTTCCTTTATAAATTACCCAGTCTCAGGTAATTCTTCATGGCAGTGTGAGAATGGACTAATACAGCATCAACTTCTGTAAATAGCTCTCTGATGTCCTGTCCCATTTCAACTAGTTCCTTAGTGAAGCACAGGTTATGATACAGAAAATAAGAAAGAAGACCTGGAAAGAAAGAAAAGTGGGAATCAAATCAATGTAGACAATATAAAAACATATTTACTTTGGTCCAGGATGGGGTGGATTAGAGGAGGGAGCTGGCAAAGGACAAGGGTCCTGAAAACCACGAATGTTAGGCATGATTGAAGGAATATTGAATTATTTCCCCTGCCCCCAACTTACATTTTGTTGGCCTGTACTTAAACAAATAAGATTGAGAAACCTGCTTTAAATGCCTCCTTATCATAGGCAACAAAATGCTACCATTCCCTGATTGACGCCCTCTTTCATTATCTCTTTGACATTGTCTCCTCTCTCTAGTGCCCTCAATAACTCTGCTCTGGGTACACTGACCTGTTTTCTGTTGCTCAGCTATACCAAATATGCTATGTTCTCAAGGCGTTTGCACTTGCTTTTTCATTTCCTCCAGGTCTGTGTCCAAATTTTGCCTTCTCAGGGAAGTCTCCCCTGACCACACTGTCTAAATTAACAACTGCTTATTCTCCAGCTTATCTTACTCTACAGTGGATATCTGTCATGCATGATTTTCCAAAATATTTTGCATATCCTCTTCTATTATTTTATTAGTTCCCCATATTGTGAATCAAATGTAAACTCCAATTTTTCTAATGTGGAATTTTAAAAAAATTTGGAATTTCCAACCTCCCTCACCAGTGGAGCGCAGATACCACTGATCAGATGGAAGGCTATGATTTGGAAGGCAGCTGTGTGACAAGCAGGCTGAACATGGACACTCTTTATGCTAATGCAAGTGTCAGCAGGAGCCCTGAGCTTCCGTGTTGGCAGGAGCGGAAGCAGCCTTCCTGCCTGTGCCAAAGGCAGTGTAGTGAAAGGTCAGTGGTGGCAGCAGCAGCTGCAGCTTCCTTTCAGATCAGTTTTATAGGATAGTTCTGGAGGCTGTTTTTCTGTGAGCTTTCCATCAGTTCTTAGACCCCTTTCTTCTGAGGCAGCTACTGGATTCAACCATCTGCATGTAGTACTCTTGAGTGATGTGACATGCATTCATGCATTTATTTTTTCTCATGGCATTCCACATATTATTTATTTGATTGTTTGCTTATTATCTACTACAATGTGTTGCTAGTATCTAGAACAGTACCCAATTCATAGTAGGTGCCCAGTAAATATTTGATGACTAGAAAAATGTGCTAAACATGACAGAATTTCTTTTGTTCTCTAGATACTTTAGCTATCGGTATTAGCTATGTCCTGTTGCACAATTACTCTAAATCTTTGTGGCTTAAAGCAGCAAATATTTATTATCTCATATGGTTACTATGGGCCAGAAATCTTGGCCCAGTAGTTGAGCTGGGTACTTCTAGCTCAGGGTTTCTCATGAGGTTGCCATCATGATGTGTATAGGGAGGGGCTCCAGTCATCCGAAGGGTTGATAGGGGCTGGAGGGTCTGTTTCTAAGATGGCTCACTCACATAGCTGCTGGCAGGAGACCTTAGTTTCTTGTCATGTGAGTCTCTCTGTGGGTTACTTGAGTGTCCTCATCATGTGGCTGCTGGCTGCTTCTCCTGAACAAGTGGTAAGAGGCATAGAGACAGAGAGGCAGACAAAGAGAGATCGAGACAGAGAGAGACAGATAGAGACAGATACAAAGAAAAATAGAAACAGACACAGAGACTGAGAGAGACGCAGAGATATAAAAACAGAGAGACAGAGACAAAAAGATAAGTAGAGAGACGGAGAGAGCAAGCAAATACATTACGCCTTTTTACGGCATTTCCTGGTCTCAGAAGTCTAACTCTGCCACGTCCACCACACTCTGTTCATTAGAATCATGGATTATTGCCCACACTCTGGTGAGAGCAATGAGACTCCATCTTTTTAAACTATTTTAAAACTATAGTACCATTAAAGCATGGAGTAAAAAAAGCTATAGGCCTATCTCCCATCTCTTTCTTGGACTTCCATCAAATGCTCCCTCCATTTTAGCCGGACATGTTTAGCAATATGTTCAGCTAAAATATCACATTTGGTTCCTTCTTGAAGTTTGATCTGGCTGCATGATAAAGTGCGGGGAGGCTGCTCACTCAGCAGGATGTAGACCCCATCACCCTGCTGCCTTTTCTTTCTTCCCACTCTTTGGTAGGTGAATGTGTTGTGAAGCTCTCCAGTAGATATCCTAGCCCATGAGCAATCTAGAGAATGAAATATATAGACAGAGCACAAAATTAGAATGGATAATAATTGTGGAGTCACCAAACAATCTCTGGACTGACTACCTCCTCTCTATCTTATGTTGCTTAAGCCAAAATTCGTTTGGGTTCCCTTTTATTTATAAGCAAATTGATTCTGATATATGTATCCTTGGGTGAGTGATTCCAATTATCTTTTGCTTACTCTCTTTTCTTGGGAAATTGTCTGATCTACTGTGCAGTAATTACTGAAGTTTTATTTCAGTTCTTTAGATATTAGGGACTTTGTATTATAACAAACTCGAGTCTCATGAATGCTTCACTAACTTTAGTTTTTAATTAAGTGAACCTTTCTCAGCAGGCAAGACATAACTTGTTTTATTTTCATTTGTTAGCTCTGTTCACTGAGCTCAACCTATTATTCTTTACTCCACAGTTTGCTAACATTTTCTGATATCCCTTATACTCAAATCTATCTCTTAGAGCCTTTTCCAAACTCTAGAAAACTCCCTATTATGACAATAGTGTATTGTCAGAACATTTATTTTTTACACGCCAGATACCTTGTAGTTATTATTTCTAACCCTTGCAACCATCTGGAACAGTGGCACTGTTATCATCTCCATTTTTAGAGGAGGAAATCAGGCCCTGGAACCTTATTTGGGGTTACACAGTTAAAAAATATCTGCACTTGGATCCAAACCAGGCTCAGAATGACCCCGAGCCAGGGTTCTTTCCACTTCTCCTGTCCTTTACCCTTCACTGAAATCTTGTTGGACACAGTTACAGTAGAAAGAATAAATATGGAATGTAAATTACAATGTAATTGCCAAATTGGCTGACTCCAGCATGCACAGTCTTGGGAATGCATCTGTCTATAACATTTTTTTCTTAATAGAATTTTTTGAAAACAGATTGGCAAATCTTTGCTAGCTAGCATGGGCCATCAGCCAGGATGTGGGAGTCACTTCATAAAATGATATCTTATGTTAAAATAGTGTTTATTGAAATATGTTTTTCCCAGAGGGTTATGCTTTTAGTGAAAACACTCAATGATAAACATTTAGACCTTGCCCTCCTCTTTACTCTCCTTCTCCTTGGGCCCTTTCAGATAGGCCATAGCATCGCTGAAAGCAATAGGAGTACAAAGTCCAGTGAATCTAAGAGGGGCACAACTGGGGAAGATGGAGGGGAAAGAGAGATGGTAGGAACATTCACATGTTTTCAATTAGCACAGTACATTTTTTTCATTGAATTAATGTTTTATTTAACCCTCACATACCCTGATAAGCTAGGTTTTAAAAATCATGTTTTATAAAGGAAAAAGCTAACAGGCAGAGAGGTTAAGATCAGTAAGTCATGGATGCAGTGAATGATCAAGTTAGAATCTGAATTCAGAGTTGTCTGATTGTGAAACTCATGCCCTTGGTATATCATGTTTCCTTTCACAAGCAGTAACATTAATAGTATCAGATGTTTTTATCCTGCTTTGTGTTTTGCATATATTCTCTCATTTATTTTCATAATAATCCCATCAGGTACTTGTGACAGTAAATTTTGTGTGTCAGTTGGACTAGGCCATGGTACATAGATATTTAGTCAAACATTATTCTGTATGTTTCCGTGAAAGTAGTTTTAGATGAGATTAATATTTTTACTGGTAGATTTTGAGTAAAGCAGATTACCCTCCATAGTGTGAGTGGGCCTCATCCAATCAGATGAAGGCCTTAAGAGAAAGACTGACTTCCACTAGTAAGAAGGAATTCTGCCAGCTGTCTGTCTGTGGACCCACACTGAAACTCCTTCTCGAGTCTCTAGCCTGCCGGCCTACACTGCAGATTTTAGACTTGTCAAGCCTCTAAAATTGCAGGAGCTAATTCCTTGAAATAAATCTCTCTCTGTATATCCATCCTGTTGGTTCTCTTTCTCTGGTGAACTCTAATACAGTAGTTATGATCATCACCCCTTTTATGGATGAATAGACAGGCTCAGAGAGGTTTAATACATTGCCTTCTAAACCGCTGAACTACCCAGAATGACACAGCTAGATACTCAAAATCAGTTTACTTGTCTTCAAGTCTTTCTTCAAGTCTGTTCTTTACCTCCCACAGTTCTAGAGGTCAGAAATCTGAAATCCGTTTCACTGAGCTACAGTCAAAGTGTCAGCCAAGCTTTTCAAGGCCCTGAGAGGGAGAATCTGTTTCCTTGCCCTTCTCAGTTTCTTGTGGCTGCCTGTGTCCCTCTGCTTGTGACTTCTGTCTCCATCTTCAAAGCGCATGGTTCTCATCTCTGTTTCCTTCAGCACCTGGCCTTTCTGTCTTCTGTAGTCAGAAAGTCATCTCCCTCCGTGTCCTTCTTATAAGGACTCTTGTGATTACATTTAAGGCTCACCTGGATAATCCAGGCTGAGCTTCGCAACTCGAGATCCTTAAATTAATCACATCTGCAAAGTCTTATTTGCTCTGTAAGGCAACATTCACAGGTTCCAGGGATTACCATGTGGGTCTCTATAGCAGCCATTATTCAGCCTATTACACTTAGCTTTTTAAAATTTAAAATCATACACAATTTAATTTGATTACACAAATATGCTTACTTCTTTACTTTCTCATTTACTTTGCTAATACTGTTATGAAGTAGATTCAAATGAGAGCTCTGAAAAGAAATGATTCGAAATACTGGAACAAAGACTGGAATTACTGAATCAAAAGAAACACATTATATATGTTGTCAAAAAGCTATGACTCACAATCCATAGATCTCTTCAAAGCAATTTACTTGAACCCTTCTCCCTTAGGGAAAGTTTATCAAATCTATTAATCAATTACCAAGGTGACTGATTTGATTAGCATATTTATTTACTTCTCTTCTGTTTAGGAGAATGGCCAAGACGTAGGGCTCAGGTAGGAGAGGAAGCAGAGGTGAACTTTAATCTTTGGGCTGTGTAATCAGTTCCCAGATGACTGAAAGCTGGCTTGTAAATTCAATACATCTATGTAGAAAAATTCACTTTGCTCCGGCGGGTTATTTTCTTGTCCCAAAGAAACTCCCAGGGCCTCATTTGGGCAGATCTAAGGCTACTAGAGCAAGGTTTCTAGTGTCAGCAGCTTATTCCCTCACTTTCAGCAGCCTCCTGTGACACTGAGATCCATGCCTCAGCCCACCTGATCTGTGAAGTAACGAGAGCTTAATCTCTGTGGCCAGACAGACCGGCATTTGAATCCCAAATCCACTACTGAGTATGTGGTGCCCTTGAACTCCGTGTGAAGCTTTAATTCTCCATCAGCAGAACGAGGCTAATAATCTTTCACACATAGAGGTTGGCTGGATTAAATGCGAGCAGAATGTTTATACTGATATTGCCTATCCCTCTTTCCATCTCCTTGGCAGCCGTTCACCTTTGACTTATTACTACACCCAGTAGAGGGACAGGCAAAATGAAACATACCAGATTTCCCGTGTTAGAGGCAGGCCTGAGAGTGCTGCTGTCTTCTGCAGAGAGAGTCCTAGCAATACTAAAAGGTGAGTGTGAGGGCTTCCCTTCTCCTTCCCTAACAGAGCCCCAGTTGTGTCCTGATGTCGGCAGCTCTGTTCACCTTGTCCAGGGTGCTGCCGGACTAGTCTAAGCCAGTCATGATCCTTACAGTCCTCTTTGCTGGTGATTAGCTCAGGGCTGACTGTGTGATTTATTCCTGGTGGATGAGACATAAGATAATATAAGAGAAGTTTTCCGAGGAAATTCAGGGAATGATTTCCTTCTCAGATTTTTAAAATTGGCTTCAATTCATGCCTTTGGCAAGAGAGTCAGGAATTCCCTGTCTAGGGATATAAGGACAGTCAAACACCAAATACATGACTCCTGACACTGGGCAGGTGAGATTTGCAGCAGTTTATGGGCCACATATAGCCCTAGGGGAGGAGAAGAGGAGGAGAGCTCATGCCACACACGGCCACATGGGAAGGTGCTGCATTTGGGACCACGGTGAACAACTAGGGGTGGTGGGAGGCAGGCTTTGTCCTATCAACAGGATGTGGTGTCCCGTGGTTCCTGAAGGGGTATGTGACTGGCTTCTTTGAATAATTCTGTGGGCTGTCAGGGAATTGAAACCTGATACTCAAGCGGTGACTAGGAGCTGTGCCTCGTCACCTTGATAAGGAGGATCTTTTGGCTAGAGAGCCTTATCTGTGGTAGCAGAGCGGAGCCCTCTCCACTCTGTTTTAGTTGGGCCATAGGAGGCTCTAGCATTTTCATGTGATGTCAAACCAACACATAATATTTGGCCTTTATTTTAGTCTTTACACCTTCCATATACTCAGGGTTGAGGAAAGTGGGGAGGTGGAGAGAGAGAGAATGGACCTTTCTTCTTCGTGGCTATCATCTTGTGTGAACACGATGATTATGGTTAGAAGGATAACATCAATTTTGCAACTATGAAGGGACATATTGCAGGCATTCCAAGGAGAGTAGAGAAAAAAGAGACTACAAATCTAGGTCCCCGATTGTTCTTTGAAGCTACCAAGAATTCCCTTAACTTTCTACTACCGGACTTGGTTTATATGACATACTAAACTCCTGTTGTTGAACCACTTTTAGCCTGTTTTTCTTGCACTGGTAGCTGAAGCATCCTGATGGGGAAGGCTTGATGCTCCTACCACTGGTAAAGGAACAGCTTTCCTGGAATTTTATATGTATAATGACTTTTTTTGTGACTAACACGGTTATTCGCATTATATTAAGTTATGGCTATGCTATAAGAGTGGTTGGAGTAGCCATTTTGAGCCAGAGTGAAGTGGTGGGATAATCAGAGAGAAACCTCCATCGAGAGGCATTGTTGAGTCTCTTGGCCTGCTTTCCTGCCTTACAGAGAGAATATTACTTTTATATTACTCTTAAGATAATTTTAATAGAAGTTAAGCCACTGCTAATTTGTCAATCCTTAAAGTGTAAATGTAGAATTTAAATTCACATACTTTAAATTCAAATACTTTAAATTTATAGCCACAGGCTACTGAATACCCTCAGGTTGCCTTGTGACCTGCAGGAAGATGGAGCTACCATATATCATTTTTTAAAAATCTATTTTGGTCGGCACAGTGGCTCACGCCTGTAATCCCAGCACTTTGGGAGGCCTAGGCGGGCGGATTGAGTGGTCAGGAGTTTGAGACCAGCCTGACCAATATGGTGAAACCTCATTGCTACTGAAAATGCAAAAATTAGCCGGGCATGGTGGTGCACACCTGTAGTCCCAGCTACTCAGGAGGCCGAAGCAGGAGAACAACTTGAACCAGGGAGGTGGAGGTTGCAGTGAGCTGAGATTGCAGCACTGCACCACTCTGTAGCCTGGGCAACAGAGAGAGATTCTTTCTCAAAAAATATATATTTTTCACAGTCTATGGAAAATCTATAATTAATATGAAGTATTTTCCTTAGAAACATGACAAGATAAACCAAAATAAAATAAGGATCATGTTATAGAATAACAGCTAATATTCAGGATATCATGCTCTGATTTCTGTCTTCCTTGCATCCACATGCTTAACAAAAATCAACAATAAAAAGACAAAGGAGGATCAGGAAAAATAACTAATGAATAGTAGGCTTAATACCTGGCTGATGAAATAATCTGTACAACAAACCCCCTTGACACACATCGCTTGTGCAACAAACCTGCACATCCTGAACTTAAAGGTAAAAAAAAGGACAAAGGTAATAATATTGCACTTTTCTTTTAGAGAAAAGTGGAATAATTTTGTTAAAATGATATTACAAAGTGATTTTATTTTCTTAAAGCTTGCTTTAAATTATTTCTGAGTTTTTAAATGTTCCATGATATTGTTTTAAAAATTACCCATATATATAAAAACTTCTGTAATAAAATATTTAAAATTCTTCCAATATATTTTCAATAAAAGCTCAAGGAAACTAAGAAGACACCAATGTGGGGCATTGGAATACAATTTTCAAAATAATCCTAATATAATACTTTTTCTACTATAGTAGAATAAAATGTATATAGTGCAATAAAAGTTATTGGATTTTGGGGATTGAAAAAAGTCTCATTAATTTATACTTACTAAAAAAAGTTTATGCTTTTTTGATAAAAAATAAAATGATTGTAAAATGATAAAAACATTCAATTCTTGATGCTAGAACTCTGGTAGGCCTAGAAAGAACAGCTTTCCCTAATTCTACTGACTCTTTACCTTCTCAAAGTTTCAAGAAGACCAGACCTCCACACCTCCAAAGGCCACTCACCACATTAGATCTCTGCACAAAGCCAGAAGTTATTCCCCACTGCCTGTGACCAAATCTTACAGGTGCCTCTCAGCCCCTTTGGTTGCCTTTCTTCACTTGGCATCTGAATAGCAGTGGTCAATGAATGAAGAGTCTTGTATATCATGCTAAGGAGCTATCAAACTCCGCAGGTAATTAGGAATCCATTAAGGATTTTTCAGCTGGACAGTGGTACTTCCAATAGCTTTATAGCAGGACCGCCATAGTGAAGGGTATGTTAGAGGGGATGGAGGAGCAGAGCTACTGGGAAGGTAGTTACCATGATCAGGAGAAACAGAATAGACACCTGGGCTCCATCAGAGACACCACAGATGCAAATATGCAGGCAGGCAAAATTGAAAGACCCCAAGTAGATACACTGGGGAGGTAGAGGGAAACGGGACAGTGAGAGGGCTAAGGGAAGCTAGTTAGAACTGTGCTCACTGTTAAATGAAATTAACTCTAATGTCTGAGATTCTCCGTAATTAGCAAACAATGACCCAGAGCATGGACCAAAGGCTTGCAGCATTAATTCTGGCTTCCCTAAAGAGATTATTCTCTAAGGTTTCTTTGATGTTGTTGCTGTTTTTATTACATTTTTTGTTTTTGATTTTTAATTCTGTTTCAGATAGTTATAGTGTTAAGATAAATGACCTCTTGATTTTGTATTTCAGTGATATACATATGTTGAATAAAAAGTGAGTTATGTTATTTTCTATTGTAAACTCACAAAGGTCAGGGATCAGGATGGATTTTCTCGAGCTCATTTTAGGAACTCAACAAATCATAAAAACGATAACATTTTCCCATAGAACACTTTGTTAGAGGAGAAATACCAGCATAATCTAAAGATTTTCTCTTCCAGGAAAAGCATCAAAATAAAATAGGAAAGTCATAAAAGAAAGCATGTTATATTATAATATCAGTTATAGCCTAAAAAATGAAAATATAATACATTTATTTATTTTTCAACAATTACTTATGAACACTGATTGTTTACCAATACATTTTTTTTTTTTTTGAGCTAGATGTTGCTCTGTTGCCCAGGCTGGAGTGCAGTGACATGATCATGGCTCACTGCAGCCTTGACCTTCATGGCTCAGTCTCCCAAGTTGCTGGGACTACAGGCATGTGCCACTGTTCTGGGCTAGTTAAATTTTTTTTTTTTTTTTTTTTTTTTTGGTAGAGACACGGGTCTCTATGTTGCCAAGGCTGGTCTTGAACTCCTGGGGTCAAATGATCCTCCCAGTTTAGCCTCCCAAAGTGCTGGGATTATAGGCATGAGCCACCAGGCCTGGCCATTGAAATATATTTAATAAGCAAAGCACAGCATTAATTAAAATGATTATTACCTTGATTTGCTAAAAAAGACATTGTGATCTGAGAGGAGGAAAGAATTACTGAAGGAGTGATAAACTGATTTATTAGTAAGTCAAAAAGTATACATAATCCAAATGTTGATTTCTGAAATAAAACAGACTACATTTTAAAAACAAGAATTTTTTACATCGGCGACTTCAGTCACTGTTTACAACACAACAAAGTGTCTTCACTTTCCTAGTGAGATTTTTGTGAAAATCTTAAAAAGTATAAACAGTAAATTTATTTAAAATAATAATTATGCCAGTGGACATTTGGAGGCAAAGGAAATGCTGTTGAGAAATCAGACACTGACCATATTTTGAAATTCTAGAAAAACTAGGAATTCACTTGGTCACAAATTGAAGATGAGGCTTGACTAGTGCAGAAATAATTGATTACAGCTAGTGCTTGACTTACAACCATGATTGGTTCCGACAGACCGGTCATAACAGGATTTGGTCGTAAGTTGAGTAGGCTATATGTACAGTACTGTGAAATGATGTTATAAAAATTTGTAAGTCATATTTTATCATAATTTTCTTTTATTATTGTTATATATCATAATTTTCTTTGTTCATTTTATGCCATTTGTATCATCTCTACACCATTTTGTTTCTTATTTTTACATTCATCATGTTTAAGTAAAACACTGCATTACCAGTACAACTGGTTTAATATTTGCAAAACATACAAAATTACAAAATACAGGTGCATACACAAATACAAAATACAGGTGTAAAAAATACCATAGGAAACATTTTCCCAATTGCAAAACATATCAAAATATATAAACATGTACGAAGCATTTTATTGGCTCGGCAACGTTTGCGCTGCCAGATGCGGAGCAGTCCTGGCTAGCGATTGTGGTCGTAAAGTCGAATGGTCATAAGCTGCATAGGTCGTAAGTCGATCAATACCTGTATACTTATCAATTGGGACATACTTTGCAAGAGTTACACTTTGGTGTTACTGGAGGTAGACACAAAGAATTAGGTCAACATTGCTGCATTTAGCAATTTGTTTAATTTCTCTATGCCTCAGTTTTTCCACTTGTAAAATGGACTGTAATTCATACTTACTTTCCAAGATCATGACTAACATTAGAAAGTGTGTTAAAAGCCCCCAGTGTGATGTGAGCTCTTGCTTAATAGTAGCTCTTCTAATTAAGTTGCAGTTACTATTTTAAGATCAGGTACAATAATTAGAAAAATCATTTTGGTAATCCTCTCATAGTCTTTTGTTTTTACATGAATCATGAACATCTAAACTTTTTTTAAGGATTTAAAAATATGGGAAAGAAAAAAAGTGCTTTAAAAATTGCACTTCAAATATTTTATGTAAGAAAATATTGGAATGCTACACTTGTTACTTGATCACATTATTAATTACAACTCTCAGATAAGCGTTAAATACCAAGAAAGCCTGCACTATAAAAATCTGACCAGTTCAGCATAATTAGTAGTAAATCATCTTACTTGTTGGGGCAAGATGAGCCAAATGCCATTGATTTTAACTTACACTTAGGCATCTTTTTATGGAATTTTATGTGCAAAAGTAAGTTTGCCATGTGTATGGGAAATGGAACTAAAGAAAATGAAGGATTAGAATCAAGGATGAGGGGGAATATATTCAGGACATTGGCAAATATCGCTTGGCCACACTAAGCTAGGTTCTCTAAAGAGACTAAAGATCTAATTGCCCAAGGGACTGCTTTTCTGCCTGGAAACATTTATTGCTTAGTCCATAAACTTCTTGTGATTTACATTCTTGATGAAAATATTTTATCATAAGGACTGGATTTCTCTGACATTTATTTAAGTTTATTTTATATTCTCATGCTGGCTCAAATCCAGTTACCTACTTACATGACATTTTATGGTTATCAGAGTCATGCATATGTAAATATATCTAAGATTGATAATTAATTTTCCACCTTTATACAACAACTCTGTGCCAACATCAGATCTGCTTTACAGCTACAAATTAATGTTGAGGCACTGAACACACTGTGTGACTATAAATGAGGCAAAAATAAATCCCTCTTGTAAAAATGAAAGCCAATATATCTCAGAAAAATATAGCAATGAAGATATTGAGATGATGAAAATTTCAAGACACAGTAAAAATAGATTGTAAGGCCATATATTGGCAATAAATTGGCCACTGTATGGCAATACAGTATTCCCACAGGGAGCCTCAGTATATTTCTCTGTATATGTATTCTATCTCGAGAAAAGAGAATAGTTCTTCTTTTTATGACTTTGAGCATATTCAATACAAAAATGAATTTCATCATCTTCAATCTAGGCAAACAGTAATAGAAAATTATCAGAATCTATAGCAATTCAGAAGAAAACAAAAACTATTTATGTGACCAAAATAAATGGACAGATGAAGAAAATGTTCATCAAGAAAAAAACGCCCCCATTGAAACTATCATTGCAGAGTAACGTTCATCAAGATGTACACTACCAGATGATGAAGGTGAACAGCACAATGTCTAGGCCACCGAGACACTTGTCTTTTGAGTAAGAAAGTTTACCTGTCTAAATTAAAAAATATTGATTTAGGGAGTACATTAAAAAAATGTAGACTTACTGTGTAGTGGTTGTCTGGGCTTTTAGTGCAACTATCACCTGAATAATGTACATTGCACCCAATGGGTAATTTCTCAACCCTCACTCTCCTCCCAACCTCTCACATTTTGGTTTCTGATGTCTATGATGCCACTCTGTTTTTCCATGTGTACAAATTGTTTAGCTCTCACTTGTAAGTGAGAACATGTGGTCTTTGACTTTCTGTTTCTGAGTTGTTTCACTTAAAATAATGGCCTCCAGTTTCATAATGTTGCTGCAAAACTCATGATTTTATTCATTTTTGTGGCTGCATAGTGTTCCATGGTGCACATATAAAACAATTTATTTATCCGACCATCTACTGATGGACACTTAGGTTGATTCCTTGCCTTTTCTATTGTGAATAGTGCTGCAATAAACATACAAGCACAGCTGTCTTTTTAAATATGATGATTTCCTTTCCTTTTAGTAGATTTTTTAAAAGTGCACTTCTGTCAGCAGTTATTGTATTGGGTTTTGCAGTTCAACCTCTAGGCCAGTAAGTGGTGCTTGGGGGTAAAATCTGCTGAGCACTTGTAATCACGCCAGTAGATGTAATGGGCTGTGCAGGTTGACAACCAGGGTTGTAGGTGGCACTTACAGGAGAGAAGCAGCTATGGCAGTGGCAATGGAATTTATGCTCAGCCTTTGTTCAAACCAGGAGAAATATTAGAGTGTCTCAGGCAATGAGTGGGCTGTGGAACTATGTTCCCTGTCCTATGTTCTACCACTAGGCAGGTGGCAGGAGTGAAGTCAGATGGGGCTAGGTTGGGCAAGCCCATGTCCAGGCACCCTGTGACAGGCACAAGTGCTGGCTCCAACAGGAGTTAGGGGGCAGCTCTCTTGCCACCGGACAATTTTCTAGGATGGTGGAGGCACCTCTACCGCATAAAAGCATCTGCTGAAGGAGAGGGGATTTGGGAGAAAGAGGGACGGCTGGGGTTCCACAGTTCACTAGTGGGTAGTAGAATCCATCCAGCTCTCACAGCCTAATCCAGCAGGTCTCTCACTTGCATTTGGCCACTGGCAGCAGGCCACAACACCAGCCCTGTCTCCCACAGTCTGCCATTCAGACTGCAATGAGGTTTTCTGGCTGAGACAGAAGATGCACCCCATGGCACACCTTCCTGGTTTGTTCTCACAAAAGATGAGGTGCCCAGCTCCTGCACCGCAGCATGAATGCGGGCAAAACCCTCCTTTTAATTCTGATGGTGGGGCTTTCTCCCCCACTCAAGATTAGATTGACAACATCATCCTTGGGCCCCTGGACAACTTGACTCCTGGAGTGGGGACATGTAATCAGGCCAGCAAACAAGTCCTCAAGCATCCTGGATTCAGGTGCTGGCTGATAGGGAGAGGCCAGCTTGTCCCATGTTGCCATCAGAATACTCAGTCCTGGCAATCTTGTCACCAGGAAATGCAGTCTTGCCACCAGGAAACGCAGGACCCTTTCTACAGGAACAGCTAGGCAAGCAACTTTGTGGAAAGCAGGCAGGTGTTGGTTGTGTGGTTTCACAAGCAATGGCAGGAGTATTTGTCCTTGGTGCAGATGAGAGTGCCCAGCATCTCCTCTCACTCCCTGGCCCAGCAGCCAGCAGGAGCAGTAGCAGCCCTTGCACAGCACACGGAGTCTTGGGGAATGAGCTCCTAGATGGCATTGTGCTGTAGCTGCCCAGTATTCAGAAGCCTGTGGACTCCATGTGAGTTTGAGCAGTGCCTCTGCACAATCTCCAGGCAGCTTTCTATGCCAGTCTGAAGGCAGCAGGGTCAGTGGGATCCCCTGCAGCTAGGATTGTAAAGGTCCATGGAAAGAATGTAGAGCCCCATGGGTCTCTCACCTACCCCCCGCCCCGGGGTCTGAGAGCTGCCGCCTTTTAAAATTCAGTTAGCCAAACTTTCCTCAATATATAAAATCAATGCCATTCTCTTGCATATTCAGAAAGGCTTTCTTTTGCATACATTCCTTCCATATTAGGTAGGCACTGGAAATTAGGACAAAACTCTTGTTTCATATGTCTTTCGAGGAATATAAAGGCTTATAATTGGATGAATGCAACCCAATATATACAGTGACTTGTATCATCTCTCACATGGCATTGAAAGGGAAGAAGACAAAGAAGATTATGCATCCACTAGATGTCAGGAAATAGAAAAGCAGGAAAATTGCCTCAATGTCCAAAACTGAAATTTGGTATTATGGTGTGACTGACTCTATGACTGGCAGCAATTAATTTTAGAAAAAGACAGAAACAGGTATATGTTCTTCATTAGACAAAGTATTCTGTTTTTTATAATAGAACTTTCATCTATATTTATTCCTTCACTATCTTCTCCCTCAGACATGGTGTCTTTGTAAGAAAGAATGGTAGCTTGTATGTTCTTCCATTTGAAGACTTACAATGCTTTTGCGAAGTCCAAGAATCATTCCTGTTGGATTTGGGGCTAAATAAGAGTTAGACTCTGAGATTCTCCTGTACCTTACATTTTTAAATTCAGAGATACAAGGTGAAGAACTAGGAGCATAGTGTTCTTCTTTTATCTTCCTTTAAAATCAAATGTAGGGAATTATTTTATTCCTATGGTATTCATATTTTCCAAATTCTTCAAGGAATTATAGCTTTGCAGTAGTGTTTCTGCCTTTGAAAAAGCATACACCTCTTCCAGTCGTTAGCAGTCTTCACTAGTCAGCCTTGCTAGAGATTCTGGGGGCCTCTCAAACATTTTCTGTGGTGTACATACTCCATTATTTGTTTTCTTCCCTGGGAGAGAAGTCTGAGGATTGTGTGTCTTTTCCCAATCCCACAAAGCTATTTGGGGCATGGTAAAATTCCCACCTTTTTCTCTAGGACAGTGTAATGAATAGGAAATTGAGTGCCAGACTTTTTTCCCCCTGCAGGAATGTACCAGAACAGAAGGAAGCTGAGTGCAAAATCAAAGCAAATCTTCCCATTTTATGTTTTAGTTTTAATTTTGTATAGATAAGTTCTCTCTATATTGCCCTGGCTAGTCTCAAGCTCCTGAGCTCAAACAATCCTCCCACCTAAGCCTCCCAAGGACTTCTCATTTTGAAATTTTTGATTTAAGGGCTCGTTTAAGTGGAATTAAATATAAATACATTTTAAGAAAAAGTAGGAGACAATAGTATAAAGGTTTAAGAAACACACACACACACACACACACACATATGGGCATATTGAATTGCACTAGCATCTTTAAAACATGTATTTTGACCTATTTTAAATAAATCACACTCTGATAACTTTAGAGATTTCTAGGACTAATTTCTGTGTCATTATAGCAATTAAAGATTCTAATATTCACATAGCTGTTGTCATCTTGTCAAATTGGATTTTGTTTAAGAATGTCTGGGAAATTATCTTTTGTGCACTTAGTAATAGGCCAACAATCAGGGATTCTTGGCTTGGAGGTTGAAATCTCAAGGGTTCAGAAAGAAAGTGGTAAAGAATTAAATATGAATAACATTGTGTCTGATGCACCTTTCCTGGAAGGGTGATAATGCAAAATCTGTGTTATAAAACTTTAAAGGCTTCCTTAAGAGTTAAAAATTACTTTCTGTTCAACATGTTATTATTTTCTAAGTGAAAATTGGTAGGTGCTATTTGAACTTTTGTAACTGGACTTCCTGGAACAAAACTGTTTATTTTACTGCTTAGAAGGTATAAAAGTGCTGTGTCCTCAACTTTCCAATGTGTTGATTTACTAGATCAATATTTATTAAACATAAACTACATAGAAAAGTACTGGTACAGACATTGCATATACAGCAGTTAACAAAATGCACAAAATCCCATCCTCGTGAATCTCACATTCTAATGCGAGGATAGGTGGAACAGATGCTAATCAATATAAATACGTAAAATATACGACATGTTTATGTACTATAAAGCAAAGAAGGAGAGTAGGAAGTGCTGGGTGTGTGGTGAAGTGCTGGATATGGATGCATGGGGGGATGCTGGACGTGGCCAGGCTGGAGTGGTCAAGGAGGTCTCCCAAGAAGGTGATACTTAAGTAAAACATGAAGAAAGAAATAGAGTGAGCCATGTGATTTTTTGGGGAAGAACATTCCAGGTAGAGAAAAAACAAGAGGTGGGATTGTGTATGGTGAGAGCAGTTTGGCTAGAGAAATGCGAGCAAGGAGAAGAATGATAGGAGCCTGGTTTGGGGGGAATTAACAAAGGACATAGGACCTTGGATAACACTGAAGGGGCCAGAGCTTTTACCCAAGAAGTCCCTGGAGAATTTTGAAGGGAGAAGCTACAGAATCTACTTCATAACATTAAAAAAGATGACTGGATCCTGTGCTCATAAGAGAATGTAATCTATAGTGAAGTCTTCTTGTCTAAACTCTACATGGTTAAGTTCTGTAAGTTTCAGAGAAGCTGGCAGCTTAGCAGTGGGCTGAGGGAAGACACAGATCCACCCATGTCATGTACTACTATGGATTCTTCTGAGTCTATGAGACATGAAAGCAAAGATTCAGCTTAAGGTTATTGACAGAGTTAGTTGTTTACCTATTTGCCACTCAGGAGTTTCTTCCCATAAATCTTAGGTGAAGACGGCACAAAAAGAATGGAGGACAGGCTTTAGAAATTAGATGGACCTGTGTATAATCTTTTTTTATTTGCTAGCTATGATATCTTTTCAAATTATCCCACCTGTGGGAATGGAGAAAATATTTCCCCTCTCATGGAACTGTTATAAGGATATACACACACACACCATGCAAATGTATGCTATTGCCCAGCTAGTGACTGATACAAAGTAGGCAAGCAATAGACATTAATTTCTTTCCTTCTTTGTCGGCCTTTTGAAACTAATCACCCCTGTGTCTTTGGCAGATTTAATGATAACAGGTAACTTAAAAGCCTGGATTTGGAATGTCAAAAATACATAATTCTAAATATAGATGCTTTGGTTTATAAAGACAATTACCCTATGTGCTAGGTCTCTATAGAAGAATATTTTAAACAAAAAGTAGTCTCTTGCCTGCCACCATGTAAGACATGACTTTGCTCCTCCTTTGCTTTCCACCATGATTGTAAGGCCTCCTTAGCCATGTGGAATTGTGAGTCAATTACACCTCTTTCCATTATAAATTACTCAGTCTCAGGTATGTCTTTACTAGCAGCATGAGCGCAGACTAATACAGTAAATTGGTACCAGGTTGTGGGGTGCTGCTGTAAAGATACTAGAAAATGTGGAATGGCTTTGGAACTTGGTAACAGATAGAGGTTGGAACAGTTTGGAGGGCTCAGAAGAATGTAAAAAATATGGGAAAGTTTGGAACTTCCTAGAGACTTGAAGGGTTCAGAAGACAGGAAGGTGTGGGAAAATTTGGAACTTCCTCAAGACTTGTTGAATGGCTTTGACCAAAATGCTGACAGTGATATGGACGATAAAGTCCAGGCTGAGGTGGTCTTAGATGAAGATGAGGAACTTGTTGGGAATTGGAGTAAAGGCTACTCTTGCTATGCAAAGAGACTGGCAGCATTTTGCCCCTGCCCTAGAGGTCTGTGGAACTTTGAACTTGAGAGTGATAATTTAGGGTCACTGGCCAAAGAAATTTCTAAGCAGTGAAGTGTTCAAGAGGAAGCAGAGAATAAAAGTTTGAAAAATTTGCGATCTGATGATGCGATAGAAAAGAAAGCCCTATTTTCTGGGGAGAAATTCAAGCTTGTTGAAGAAATTTATATAAGTAACGAGGAGCCAAATGCTAAAATGTTTCCAGGGCATGTCAGAGACCTTCATGACGGCCCCTCCCATTACAGGCTTGGAGGCCTAGAAGGGAAAAATCATTTCCTGGGCCAGATCCAGGGCCCCCCTGCTGTGTTCAGCCATGGGACTTGGTGCCCTGCATTCCAACCAGTCTAGCTGTGGCTAAAAGGGGCCAGCCAAGGTCCAGCCCATGGCATGGCTTCACAGGGTGCAAGCTCCAAGCCTTGGCTGCTTACACATGGTGGTGGGTTTGTGGGTGCACAGAAGTCAAGAATTGAGGTTTGGGAACCTCCACCTAGGTTTCAGAGGATGTATGGAAATGCCTGGATGTCCAGGCAGAGGTGTTCTGCAGGGGCAGAGCCTTCATGGAGAACCTCTGCTAGGGCAGTGAAGAAGGGAAATGTGGGGTCAAAGCCCCACACAGAGTCTTCACTGGGGTAATGCCTGGTGGAGCTGTGAGAAAAGGGCCACTGTCCTCCAGCCTCAAGAATGTTAGATCAACTGACACTGTGCACCTGTTAAAGCTGCAAACACTCAATCCCAGTCCATGAAAGCAGCCAGGATGGAGGCTTTACCCTGTAAAATCACAGGGATGGAGCTGTCCAGGGCTGTGCGAGTCTACCTCTTGCATCAGCATGATCTGGATGTGAGCCACGGAGTCAAAGGAGATCATTTTGGAACTTTACAGTTAAATGACTACCCTATTAGATTTTGGACTCACATAAGGCCTGTGGCCCCTCTGTTTTGGCCTTTCTCCCATTTGGAATGGCTGTATTTACCCAATGCCTATACCCCCATGCTTATACAATGCCTGTACACCCAATTCCTATATCCCCCAACTTGCTTTTGATTTTATAGTCTTATAGGCAGAAGGGACTTGACTTGTCTAAGATGAGACTTTGGACTGTGGACTTTTGAGTTAATGCTGAAACAAGCTAAGACTTGGGGGGACTGTTGGAAAGGCATGACTGGTTTTGAAATGTGGTAACATGATATTTGGGAGGGGCCAAGGGAAGAATGATATGGTTTGCCTGTGTCCCCACCCAAATCTTATCTTGAATTGTAGCTCCCATAATTCCCACAAGTTGTGGAGGGAGCCAGTGGAAGGTCTTTCTTGTGCTATTCTTGCTATAGTAAATAAATTTTATGAGGCCCAATGGTTTATAAATGAAGTCCTCCTGCACACACTTTCTTGCCTGCTGCCATGTAAGACATGACTTGGCTCCTCTTTTGCCTTCTGCCATGATTGTGAGGCCTCCCCAGCCATGTGAAACTGTGAGTCAATTAAACCTCTTTATAAAAATAAAAAGTAAAAAAGTAAACAACAACAACAAAAACACAAAAAGCAAAATCTTAGCTATGTTATCCCCGACCATAAGTTAATATTATTAAATGTTATCCAACAAACTAAATAGAGAAAAGAATTTCACGTAACTGTCCAACTAAGGAGCTAGCATTGTTGAATACTAAGCAGCTAGACCTTCCCTGTATGTCTCTAGATTAGGTGTGAACATTTGAGGCAGGCTCAAAAGTGATCATTTTCTCCTCAAAGGGAGAATCCAACATCTTTAATATATTGTTGCTCCACAGCTGATTTTTAAGAATATTAGAAAAGTAATGGTGGTCATGAAATTGAGAAAAATTAATATGAGTAGAAACTCTTGGACTATTTTGAGATCTCATATTGTCTTAATAATTGTTCTGTTACTGTAACAGAGACACCAGAGACTGAGTAATTTATAAAGAAAATAAGTTTATTTGGTTCACAGTTCTAGAGGCTGGAAAATCCAAGGGTATGGTGCCAGCATCTGGCGAGAGTCATCCCGCAGTGAAAGGGAAGAGGGTCAAGTGACAGCATGAAGCCGAGAGGGAAGTGGGCTAAACTTATCCTTTTTGTCAGTAACCCACTCCTCCATAAATAAATAACTCACTCTGAGATAAAAGCACTACTCCATTCATGAGGGCAGAGTTCTCATGAACTAATCACCTCTTAAAGGCACTACTCCTT
Source organism: Sapajus apella (assembly GCF_009761245.1). Classification (NCBI taxonomy): domain Eukaryota; kingdom Metazoa; phylum Chordata; class Mammalia; order Primates; family Cebidae; genus Sapajus; species Sapajus apella. The sequence goes on along the minus strand of NW_022436976.1, from coordinate 15,413,722 downwards.
ATTATCACCATAATGGCAATTACATTTCAACATCAGTTTTGGCAGAAACATTCAAACCATAGCACAAATCTAGTGTTCTCTGTTTCTGTTGACTTGCAGGAGAAATATTCCCCAGATATTTCTTATTAAAAAATTACAAGGCTTCCACTGAGTACTTATCTGAGAATATGAACAAAGAAGATTCTCTTATTTGAGAATTCGACCTACAAATACTGTTGCTGCCTTTCATAGGGCATGGAGGGAAGTTATTTAAAGCAAGAAAAAATGTCAGATTTTTAAAATGGCCACAATGAAACATTATCTTCATGAGTTTTATGCTAAGATAAAATACATACATTCATTCACAAGTATTTTTTAAACATTTTCTATGTTCCAGGAATTTCCTAAGCATTGGAGATGTAACAGTGAATAAACAGACAAAATTTTCCTCTCTTGTGAAGCTTACCTTATAATCAAAGAAAAAAACTAAAATAAGTAAATTAAATATTAAGTTTTATGATAAACACCATGAGAAAAAAAAACAACCTGGAAATTAAAATTGGACATGCAGGAGGCAGATATTTAATTATAGTTAAGGTGGCCAGGCAAGTCTTACTGAGAGCATAATATTTAAGCAAAGCCTTAATAGACTTGAGTGAGTCAGCCAGACAGATATCTGAGGAGAAGAGCCATCCACACAGAGCTACAGCAAGTAAAAGACCCTGAGTGCGGGGCTTGAGAACTGGAAGGGTATCTGTGTGGTTAGAGTCGACTGAGCAAAGGGAAAATTGGAAGGAGGTGAAATTACAGAAGAATGGGGAGTATAGGATCTGATAAGTCACTGTAAAGAGATGGGAAGCCAGTGAAGAGCTGGGAGAGTGATATGATCTATCTGGATTTTGTTTGAACAGAATGACCTGTGTTGCTATAAAGAGACTTACTTATAGTCTTCAAGTAAGGATGACAGCTTGGAGATTAATGGGGAGCTATTGCAATAAGCAAGGCAAAAGCTGATGTTGGTTACTTGTATTGTGGTTGAATCATTTGAGAAGGAGGAACATGGTTTTATTACGGATATACTTTAAAGGTAGAATTGATGGAATTTTTTGGTAGATTTGTTTGCATTGCTAGAGAAAGATATGTCAACCATGATTTGGCACCTGGAAAATGAACACTAACTAAGGGAAGAGTGCAAGAAAAGCTAGTTTGTGGTTCAGGAATTCAGTTTTGGACAGATTGTCTGAGATACTCATATGAAGATGTCAACTGGACAGCTGGATAAATGAGGCTAGCACAAAATCACATTAGGCTTCCAGAAAACGTCAAACCCAAAATTAAATGTAAAATTATTGTAAACTTGTAGTGTCCCGCAGCTTGGCAGAATCAAATACAAATCCTCTCAGGGGAAATCCACTGTATTCTTATTGTAGTCTTCCATAAATCCAAAAAATAAATTCCACCACACCCCCAAAAGAGTTCTAAATAAAGAATAAGAAAACAGCCTAGGAAAATGCAACAAAACTCAGCAAAACAATAGGCCTCAGAAACAGGCAAGAAAAGGGCTTCAGATAAGGAAATTATTAGACATAGGTTAAAATGATTTTATTTAAAAAATTAATATATCATGATGTAAGCAAGAAACTATAATGAACTCCCCTTCCGAATAGACAAAGAAACCAAATAAAGTATCAAGAGATGCTTACACCCCGTGTGTGTGTGTGTATACAGATATATGTATATATGTGTATATGTATATATACATATATAAATTGAACGTAAAAACTTGTGACTTCACCAAGAAAGCTAAACAGAAATGAATAGATTTTTGTGAGCTACATAGTAGATGTGAAGCAGAAAAATGCAACACAATGAAATAGAGCAATGAAGAAAATTGGTCAAGAGACATAAGCATGGAGTAAAATTGTATTAGCTATCTATTAATGTGCAATAATATTAACACATTCTCTAGCAGCTTAAAACATGTTTATTATCTCAATTTCTGTGGATCAGGAGGCCAAGCATTCCTTTCCTGGGTTCTCTTTTTAGGGAAAAGGAATGCAATCAAAGTGGTGGCTGGGGCTATATTTCCAGCTGAGGCTTGACAGGAATGTTCATTTTAAAATTCATTCAGGTTGTTGGCAAAATTCATGTCCTTGTGGTTGTAGGACTGAGGACTCAGTTTTCTTACTGGCTGTTTATAGGAGGCTGCCCTCATACAGTTCCTTGCCAAATGTGGTTTCCAAAAATGGTTGTAGGCTTTCTCAAAACCAGGAATGGAGAAGAAGTGGAAGGAGGAAGGGAGATTTAATATAACACAATAATTCAATCATACACATGTAATCATCTGTACCCCATTATCTGAACCATATTCTACTACTTGTAGGCAATTCACAGGACCCAACCATACTCAAGTGGAGGGCAAATATAAGGGCATGATCACCAGCAGGCAGGGATCATGGAAACCACTTAAGAGTCTGTCTGACAAAGAAATGATCCAAAAAAACATATGATTGTTGTTCTATAAGAAGAAAAAAATGGGAAAAACATCCTAAAACAAATATTTAAAAATTTGCAGAACTAATGATATACTGAAATCTAGATTCAAAGGGCCAAATGAAATTGAAGAAAGAGGAGGGGTGTAGTGGCTCACACCTGTAATCTCAGCACTTTGGGAGGCCAAGATGGGAGAATCACCTGAGCCCAGGAGTTTAACACCAGGCTGGACAACATAATGAGACCTCATGTCTACAAAAATTAGAAAAAATATTAGCCAGGTGTGACGGCATACTCCTGTAATCTCAGCTACTTGGGAGGGTGAGGCGGGAGAATCGCTTGAGCCTGGGAGATAGAGGCTACAGTGAGCCATAATTGCACTGCATTCCAGCCTAGGCAACAGAGCAAGACCCTGTCTCAAGAAAAGAAAAAGAAAATAAATTGAAGAAAGATAAACAGAAACAACAACAAAAAACCAAGATCACCGTACTCAGTCACATTTGAATTAAATTTCAGAACACCAAAATTACAGAATATTTTTTAAGCAGTCAGAGAAAGAATGAGTTACTTATATAGGCATGATAGACTGATAGCTGACTTCTCAACAATATTCAAGCCAGAAGGCAATGAAAGAAAAAACATAGCAAAGTGAGGGTGCTAAGAGAA